>NW_013665866.1:657661-698685 GCF_000517525.1 Limulus polyphemus | reverse complement strand
TTTTTTCTGAAAAGGTGGTGTCTATTTACTTGTGACCACCCTGTGTATAGAAGGTTGAATGTGTTATATTAGAATTATGATGAATGTGCAAATCAGTAAGTCGCATGGCAATCACAGTCGATACAAATTTGTAGTGGAACGATATGTATCAGAACTACATTTTGACGTTGGCGTTTTGTACGTGGTGTGATGCCCATGAAAATTGATCGCATTTTAGGAAACATACGTAACAGCTCTCTTCGATGCAAAACATGCAAACATTCGGATCATAAAAGTGTGTTAGAATATCGAAAACGGGGATATACTTTGTACTTAATATCATTGGAAAGCAAATGAATGTGGATCAGCTTGAGACACCAGAACCATTCAGTAAGAGACCTGCAATATACTTTACCCCTGTCGTAGTTAGCACAATGTGGCGTTTTGTAATAGGTAAAAATCGACTAATACAAAAGCCAGTGTCAAAAGCCGTTCACGTGCCCCAGGCAACAGTACGCAACACAACTAACAGGGATCTCTGTCTGGAAAAACGACATGGCTCAGGTTCACAGAAATTATTTCCGTGGCATACTTGTTTAAACGTTTCATGCCTTAAGCAATTGGAGAAATCAACAGGTATTCATGCTATTTCTTTCGAAGATATATCGCCAATGGATCTCTGTGCAATCGTACGCTTGAAACAGGCGCTGGGAAACAATTATCCTTGTACATTGGATGCTTTTTAAAAACATGCAGGTAGGAGGAGTGTGCTTTTAATAGTGACAGCCTGACGATAGATGAATCAAACACAAGTTATTAGCTTATCGAACTGGAGGATCCAACGGTGCCGGTTCGAGACCTGGTGCTACCAAACAAGCTTCGTACTTTCAGCTGTAGGTGTGGTAAAAGAGAAGCTGCCGACATGTTGCTTTCCTCTGATAGTCAGTTTAAAATTAGGGACGACTTTGCCTGAATTTTTGGGGTCTCTGAATGTTTAGCCCATATAGTGTGCATAAGGTGTAGTTCTGGTGAGCAATCAAACATCACAATAGCCTGAAACAGAAGTATATATTTCTTTTATATATTATTTATTTAAATATCAATATATATATATATATATATACACACACACACATAAACATTTATATACTGGTGTGATATATAACTTATTAGCTGACTGTTGTTGAGAGGAAGAATATTTCTTAATTTTTTGTTCCTTAATCAGTAGTATGTGTTCAACAGTAGATTAATGCATTCACAGAAAAATATACACACTATAGTCGTAATAATACACTGAATTTTAGCAGTGTTGCAAATGTATTTAGATACGCTGAAGTGTATAATTATAAAAATGCAAGTGTGAATTATGACAGTTTTTCTCTACACATCTATGTAAATATAATAGTACTGTTTGTTGTCTGTTGTATGTCCATGTAACTACTTCGCAGGGTGTGGATGGATCTTCGCCAAATTTGGTTTGGAGGTTCATTGTGTCTATGGGGAGATATGAACGAATTTTGAATTTTGCGTTTTGCGGTTTTTATTGGCGTTTTTTTACCACTGCTTTGCCTCCTTTAAATGGACCTTCACCAAATTTGGCTTGAAGGTTTGTTTGGTCCATGCGGAGATACATGCAAAATTGCGGTTTCACATTTTGTGTTTTGCAATTTTTATGGACATTTTCGCGCTTTTTTTTACAATTACATATAAGGGATGCATCTTTTTATGTCCTAAGGTAACCTTTCATTAATCATGAATTTACATAACTTCCGTCCAGTGGACGTGCATTCCAGCTAGTTTGTAATATCTTTTTATAATTTCAGTTATATTACTCTCATGGAAATGCTCATTCTATTTTACATTTTTTATAATCTAGTTCAATTCTTAAGTTGCATAGTAAGATTTTTACCATACCTAGCTAATCCTTTAATCCTAAAATGATCAATAAGGTCGGACCCGATCAACTTTTTATACATATTTTTAAGAACTGATTGATTTTAGTTATTAAAAAAAATGAGCATAAATGCCATAAACATATCAATTAATCCCATTATTTGCAGTTGGAGTTTCATATATAGTTTACGTATAAAATGAGTGATCTCACCCAATTATTTTTGACCAATAATCAATATGATGCAATATGCGGACCCTACCGGCACAGAACAGCATAAAACAAATATAATGTATAAGATATACAGCGAACGAAGCTTATAAGGTAAGTTTAAACTTTGTGTAATTGCTCCGATAAGATGTTCGATATCTGTAGTGGGTCTGAGTACAGACAGCCAATTGTGTAGCTTTGCACTTAACAACAGCCAACCAACAAATAAGCTGTTAACGTAATGAAATTGTCCGTGTACTAATTTCTCATTTTTCAAGATTTCTAGAACTGTTTTCACAGTTTCTATAATTCTGTTTAGAAACTGGCTCGATAATTTTTCACTTCGTCCGCTTGAGATTTAATTTAATATTAAACAGGTATGAGCGATAAGTTAAAGCAGGTCGTTAACAATTTTAATGGATTCATTGTCAGCTTAATAACACACTTTGGGCTCACAGAAATATTCAACTTAAATTAAATAGAAACATACATGCATCTACAGCTTTCGTGGACCAGTTCTTTTCTTAGGATCAAAAACCAAATTTAATTCGAAAGTAATTAAGTCTAAACGGAGTAAACTAATAAACTTGGGGAAATATGAAGTCCAAAGCACAACTTATACACTTTAACAAATATTTCTCTAAGTTTGCCAGCTTACTCTTATTGTGCTTTTGTAAGATAACTTGCCAGTTTTTCAGACTGTGTCAGCATATTTTTGTATATACGAAAAAGCTAAGCACTTCTAAATAATAAACCAGATACAATGAAGTAACCCTAGTTTGTGAAACATATATATATATGAAAAGGCATGGATCGAGGTTTGTAAGACTTTTTATTCATTTCCAATTTATTTTTGGTTTTTATGTTCTTGCTAGTTTTGAAAAGCATGTTTAATAAATGGTAGGACTGGCATTATAGCCTATAGTACTGTTATTTTAGGTGATCTTTATTGATTGAGAACCAAAAATAAAAATGCTAATAGTTTTCTGAAAAGTTCTAAATAAAGAACGTATAGTTTTCTATTATATATTAGTGTATTCTTCGTCTTCAATGCCCTGAAGGGCGAATATGTTGAATAACTTTCTTTTCATATCCTTTCTTTTTCTTCTTAGTCAGGACAGAAAGGCGATGAGCAGCAGAGAATTGATTAAAAATGGCAGAACCTCTTTTTAGTTATAGTTGCAACATTGGCACAATATGTATAGAAGTATAATAAATCCTTAATAGAAAATAATGTGATGAAAATTTAAGCGTTTTTTTCTTTCTACCTTTCAGTGATGACGGTATCAGTTTGATCAAAAAAAATTTTACTTCCACAATTATATTCAAAGATCTTGTTTAAAGTATATATAATGTAAAAGTTTCGCCACGATATCTGTTTTGTTACTATCCGTCAAAATTTAAGAACAACTACTAAAAGGATTTCGTTTTGAAATTAACAGGGAATACGTTTTAATGACAGCCTTTTTTTTTTACAAAAATGCACTTTTCTAGTAGATCTAGTTGTATTTCATTTAAAAGAATTTTTCCCTCTCTCTCTGGCAGCTGGTGAGGACTTGAGTAACACAAGTTTAATTGCACACACACTCTCTCTTAACATAAGACACCATAGAATTATCAGACTGTTTATAACGATTAATAGATTTAACTTGGTCACTTCACACTGTGAGAAGAAGCGATACAGGATCAGAAGCACAGCTTTCACAGACTTATGCAAACACCGTAGTTTTATACAGCCTTGTCTAAGACAAACATACACAAACCCTTATAGTCTATATGCCTCTTGAATAGAAGGATCTGGGCCTTTATTAGACCGTTTTTGTCACCGAGGACTTACTTACTTACTTAGGCTTATACAGATCTTACCCACTGGTGTTGAATAAGGTTCATCTACTTTTTTGTTATTTTAACACAACTATTTGAGGCCATTTAATTAAAAAGATTACATTTTTCAAACAATACACATTCCTAGTATATTACCTAGAATTTTCCAATAAATTTAGGATGTTGTTTTCTTCAAGAATAGATAAAAATAACAGGGCTCTGTATTTTTGCTTGTTTGTTATTAATCTACAGGATATAATCTGAGAATATTGTACACATTTTTATCAACATAGTTCAACATGTTTGAAATAATTCTTGATATTTTAGTTTTTTCATTTTTGATGCACGATTTTAAATATAGGTTATTACCACATTAGCTTCATGCGTAAATTAAAGTTACCGTTTTCCGACAAAAATTCGAAATTAAAGAAAATTCAGTATAAGATTTTTTTTTAGAAATTCTATAAATCTGTGTTTTTTTTACGTTTAATCATAGTTTGGGTTAGCTTATATTAAACTAATACAAGCAATTATGACATTTATTTGACATGTGTAATGAAAAGTAAACTCTTCATTGTAAACTCGAGGTCTATCTGCTCTATTCGTCCCTTATTTTTAAAATGATAAACTAGAGGGAAGGCAGTTACTCAACATCACCGCCAACTCACTGGGGCATTAATATAATGATGTTTGACAGTTATTCTTATAACGTACCCACGGCCCAAAGTGCAGCGCACGATTCTTTTTTGGGGGGATTTTTTGTTTTATGTTCCATATTAAGTATAACAAACTGTCATAAGATTTAGGGCTGAAAAATGTTTAATATAAATTAACTCGGCTGTATTCAGTAAGATGTGTTTGGTAAAATAGATTAATTATAGTTAATTTGAATTAGTCTGTAAGAATAAATTGTCATTTATTCTATTAACATTAAAGTAATTTCATGTTTGTTCCATGTTAATATATGTTGTTTTGTGAAGCTTGTTTCTTTTGTTGTTCGTAACATATAATTAATTTCTTTCTAAATCAAGCAACAACGAAAATAATATCTAAGCGTGAATTTATATTATTTGACACACTTTACAATTTATCTACTTGTATGGTTTATCCAGTTCATGTAAACTACTAGCTTAACAATAGTAACAATTCTGTTTTTAGTCTTTCATAGCAGCTCTGAAGATCTTTGTTCTCTTTATTGAGATCATAATAAAATTGAAATGGCTCTAAGGACCTTTTATAAAGAAAACTGAGTATTATTTACACTTGTTAATGTTACATGATACTGAATGGAACATAGTTCACATAATTATGAATAAATTAAACGACCGTGAACACTATAAAATGTTTCGAAGTTCTTTTCTTATTTGCACAACTCATAAATTTCCTGCAATAGTCTCTATCACACCAATTACGACGGTCTTAATTTCAATGATAGAGTTCGTTGCAGAAAACTTACGCTTCTGATGAAGATATGTAGATAAAATGTTGAAAAATAAGAAATAAAAAAACTTTAAAATATTATCTAGAATTCAGTCATTTCATTTATTCAGAGTATTATTTACTCTGTTTAAAATGGAAGCCATAAGTAACTATATATACAATTTGGTTATTTTAAACTTTTCGTTACAGCTATATCTTACGTCACGACTAAGTTAACATGAGTTTAGATAGATCGAAAGTCCAATCTTCAGCTGGTAGTGTTGTGAGGTTTGTACTCTAGTGTCAAGTTTATTTGTTTAAACTCATTAGTGAAAAGATTTGACTTAGACATTACAGAGTAATTAAAGGCCAGAAGAGATACGCAAAACCCGATCATATAAATAGATATTGGTAAACATGACTACTACAGGAGACAGTTAAGTCATGTGAAAGAAAAATTAGATTTTTATACAAGTTGAGTGAGAAATTTGTCAGATGGCTAGACAGATAAACTAAGATTAAGAACTAGATAAATAGATAGAATACAGAACTGAAAGACAAATGTAATGAAGTAGCAAAGTATGTGTGTATATATTATAAGTATTCGGAAATGGGTCGTTAGAATTTTGGAGACTTGATGGCAGCCTAAGAAGTTGACAAAGAGAGACAGTTAGAGAAACAGATGAACAGATTAACAATGAGCCACACACACACAGATAGCAGGAAAGATTTAATGGGAATTAGAAGTCAGAGAACTATACATAAAAAATAGATTGAAATATAAAGACAGAATAATTAGTAAACATAAAAATAAGACTGAAAACGTTAGGTAACAGAAAAGAGCTTGAAATAAATATGTTATAATATCTATACCATTTAAAACAAAAAATATTGTTATTAGAACACATTTTTAGAAAAATCGCCCTTGATCAGTTGCAAAAATTCACAATAAACCAATTTATCAAACGGTTTGATTTTGCTTTACTTTATACAACAATTCAGTCAAAATTAGAATATAGAATTTAAGAAAATTAAAATACAAGAAATGATGACCGAAGGCAGAACAAAAAGTAAAGCAGTGACATTAATGAAAATTATATTTGATTAAAATTGAGTTATTTAGTGTAATTTCGGGTCTATTAACAAATTCAAAACTATAATCATATCGACATTTTTTAAATAATTCTTAAATCAAGTTGTAGATTCTGACAGGAAAAGATTCAGAATCGTTGTATGAGGAGAACAAAGACGGAGTGTGTATAGAAATATGTTTTTCTTGGTATAGAAGGAAACATACTGAAGCCATTAACTTTCTATACAATATTTGACTACTTCCATTTTCTGAGTTGCAATCAAGCTTTCAAATGCACACAGAAAATGTGAATGCAAATAATGTCCTTTTTACAAAATACAATTGGTTTTTATCACTGATCTGTATGTTTATGTCAAGAACCTCGAACCTGGAGGCTGCAGTTTAACCTTTGGTATACCCTTCTAGAAAGGCAATGAGTTAGTTTAGAAGTTGTGAATAGTGCATACATGCTTTTCACTGCACACTTCATTGACTTGTTCAGAGGAAACTGGGATTTCTTGATGAATTGTCAACAAAACGAGACCGTTTAGATGTAACTGGCTCAACGTTGACCTTAAGTATTTTTTCATTCTTCTTAACGTTAAGAAGGTTTGCTCGGCCGACCATGTCGCCACTGAAATGACAGCTAAGAGAAGGAACATGCTGATGAGCAAATCTTTTTTGCTTTTAGGAAAGAGTTTCGCCTGTTTTCACTCTTCTATAGGACTGAAAGAGAATGACTGCTAGACGACAAGTTAGCTAATAGCTTTGAAAGAGTTCTTATGTTAACATAAAATACTTCATCTGCTTCAAACAAGGTTTCAATTGCTTTCAATAGTTTGCAGTTAACAGCAACTCTTTTCACGAGTGTCACCAAAAATTGACTTCTTTCCAATCGTTCGTTTCCAGGTAAATGTCGTTCTTACACAAATCGACCATTAAGTATTTGATCACCGTTGAAATAATCCGTGGATTGGAAACCTGCTGAAGAAATGGTGAAAGAAAAAGAGCTTCTAATTCTATTATAACGTAGTTTACAAAATGATATCAAACGTAGCACGGCGGCAATACATTTGGTGACAAATTGGTTCATTATTTACCCTGTGTATTTGCCTTCCTATCCGAACTGATATGCTTATAGTTATGTCATTTGAGTTTGTAAGTCTGGTTACAGTTTCAAATATATTATCAAATATTTATTCTATTTCGATTTATTCTCTTTAAGGAGAGATGTGACTGATTTCAATATTCTTTACGACTATAGGTGTTCGTCTGCTAGAAACTGCAGTTGGCGAGATTGCACAGTGGTTTCCAAACTGCCTCCCCCAATTCCCCCTCAGCACATATAGAAATATTTTTCTTAAATTTTTTCTGAAACCAGACAAATCAATATTTTAAAGCAAATTTAATAAAAGTAGGTACCTTAGAGTGGTTATTATTCACAATTAATATTCAGTTATTAGATAAGGGGGGGGGGTCCTAAGCCAGGGTATATAACGTCTTGAGGATAGTCTCTAGCTAAAACGTTTGATAATACCAAGATAACGGCAATATTAAGGAGAAAACGAACAACCACTTCCTCCGACGCAATAAAGTCAAAAATTTGTACCGAGTACAGATTATGTTTGTGTGCTTTAGCTGATGACTGGGGACACATATTTGAGACAAGATCTTCCAAGAATAAGAGCTTGGAGCATATTCGTGAAAGATGAGGAGCTATTCAAAGAACTCTATCCACTTGGTTTGACTGTGTGGTTTCAGTCGTTTTGGCTTTGCTTCCAGTAAAATGTTCTCGAATTACCGGATACTTTCACAAGAGAGCGTCCATAAGATATCCCACTAAACACGTGTTTCATTTGTTGAATATCACATGATCTGGGCAACATAATGTGTAGTGTGCAAATAGAACAGTGGCTATAAAATGTAAAATGTTGACCTTTTTTGATTTACAGCTTGAACCATACAGCACTTTCCTGATATATTGGCATCTCCATCACATTCTTGATCTCTAAAAACTCTAGATTACAGCTGAATTTTGATATACTGGTTAGTATTATCACTGAGAGTCCTTTTTTAAATCAAATTCCCTATTACCATGACGCTGTTTTAGTTCAGTCTTTTCAGCTACAAGGTAGTGTTGCTTTCAAAATAACGAAAAGACGTTGGTGGTTTTGTTCAACTTTCTTCTTTAATTGGCCATTAAGTTGAACTGAGACAACATCAACGTTCTTCTCAAATTATTTTCTAAATTATTCTGATATTATAAAAAATAGTTTATACTGATCTCTTTTTTTAATAAATATCAAACTTGTGTAGCACAATTTTATTTCTTTAAAAGTTAACATTTCAAAGTGCTCCAAGGTTTCATTTGGATAAAAAAGTACAGTAGGATCTTTGATCTTTGGAACTGTAAGTCAACCACGGTTAAACATTCAGCTAGTTATGCTGGTATTTTATGGATTGTTTCACATCAGACGAATCAAATGTTGTATATATGTTAAAGATTTATTTTCTTTTTCACCAGAGGTGAAATTGAAAAGAGAATCTGTGACGTAGATGCCTAATGCGTTCTTTGATCGGCCGTACCCTCTGCTGTGGACTGCAGTTTCGCCTATTCAAAACTCATCATCACAACTTGGGTCAGCAAACCAAAGAATTACCATTAGGTCTCTTATAGTGGTGAAGGGTATATAATATATATAGGATTTTGGGTCCTTTTTTTACTCCATCAGACACTGTTGTTGTTGGGATGCTGTAGTCGACAAAGAGATAACCATGTACGAAAGGACTGAGAAATTTAGATTATAAACAGATAACACGATAAATAATGAGACTTATAACCAAATATATTGACGCATCGAAATGTGGTTAAGGAATCTTGATGCCTACAAGTTTTGTTCTTTTCAGAAACTTGACATAATTATTTAATGACATTAATAAAAAGAAAAAACAAGTCCGAATATATAACAAAGCTCACGTGCATGAGTTAGGTTTTATATACCTGATTTCCCACACAGGAAGGTTAGAGTAGTTTATGATTTTAAAGCTGTATATAGGAAGTTTGTTTGTTTATTGCCTAGTTCCATTTATCACAAATCATTTTTTTTTTCCTTGTAGATTTTTCTGATATACTCCATTAGCAGGATTTGCTCCTAAGTGAACATATTTCATCATAAGGATTATGTCTGAGCTCTGATGTCTATAATCGTATATCATATTAGTACCCCCTTTAAAACAACAACAAAGAAATAAACAATATCTGCGTGGTGTAAATCAAATAGTCAAGGTAAGAGCTGAGGCTCTAAGAACCAAAATTATTATACAAAGTTCTGTGGTGAAATTATATACTGTTCTTTTTAGAAAGCTAGAACATTTCATATTCACACGTCAGTACAGTTTCAACACATGCAAAGTTAAGGTCAGTTAATTCAAAATAAAGAATACCTCGAATAAAGTATCGATATGTTTCAGATATCAATTAGTCACGCTTTTAGCTTTAATGTCAAGATAAGGCTTTCTAGATGAACTTTCTTCCTTACGTTCATTGTTTCAGAAAGAAGATAACATGGATAATTTGATCACAAACAAATCGTCTTGTAATTAAACGTAATATGATTATCATTCACTGTCAGAAAATGTTTTGGTTCCTCGAACAAATAGGTCCAAGATTATAGCATTAATAAGTATTTTGGGCTCCTTATACTCTATCAAAAATGTTGTGAACTCTGGTTTTCAACTTCTTACGAAGTTGAGATTAAATTTCAAACACAGTCAGGATAAAATAGTGTGGGCTGTTGATTAAATATTTAACGTGAATTGGATCACGGAATGAATTAAAATAGCATAAATATAGCTTCTTGTAATGTATTTAGAGAAACTGTATTAACAGATAGATGCTCAGACAAGATGTAGAGTGGTCATGCCTGTCAAATATATATTTAGATTAGGTCTGAATGAGGTGCTTGCCAATAATTAAGTAATAGTAAGAGATATGTTCATTTATATATACATCTCATAAACTAGTTCGGTATGAATTGTTCATTTATAAGTAATAAAATGATTTGTCCACTTATACATTTATTACGCGTTGTAGTTCCGTACGACTTGTTAAATCAATGCGTATGTATGATATGAGCCATTTCTGTACAATTTATTCATCCGCAAATTGACGACGGAAAACATTGTTCGGTGTGATTTGGTTTTTATTGTATACATTACAGCTAGACTAATGTACCTACGTCGCTCACTTATAAATACATAATTTTCCAGCTTTATAATCATCCTCAACTACAAAACAGCGGACTTCAAACAAATAGATTGCACCTGTTTTTGACGTTCTCGTGATTGATAACGTATTCGTGATTATTATGAATATTGTGTAGCTAATTATGAATAAATGTGTATTAATTATTGCATATCTCGCGGTTTTTCTGTTGTTGTTGTGTTTGTTTCAGCGCAAAGTCACATTGCGCTGTCTGCTTTGTTCACTGTGGGGAACTGAACCCTGGATTGTTACGCCGCAACTTCGTAAACTTACCACTGATCTACCGAGGGACGTTTTTTTCTGTAAATAATATCAATATCGCTGAATTACAAATCCCATGCTAGCTTTTGACCCTATTTTTATCTGAATTCAGCAGTCGACGTTCATTTATCCTAATAAGAAATGAGTATTTCGTTTTAACATGATGCCACTTATTTTTGTCTCATCATCACGATGTTTTTTCCATTTGTTGGTACGATGTGATAACGTCATTAAATGTTTTGTGCTCTTATGTTAACGTTATTTTTGCTTGGAAAAGTCAATAAGAAACTTTTAAATAATTTAGTAAGCATAAACTGCTAAAATACATGAGAACTTTGTAAAAAGAAATCAAGATGGATATTGTTTCTGCTTTCTCTTTTGGTTTTTAGAGGCAGTCTCCTAAACTGTAAACTTCGTTCCTTAGATTGTCAGCTGCGTTATACTGTCAGCAGGAAGTTGACGGTGAGTTCTTCAAAATTTTAACAGAAATGTAATCTTCAGATATTTATTGTATGCAGAAACATGATGATGATGAGGTCTGAAATGTCAGAAAACATTCGTTGTTACGTAATTCGATGTGTTAGCAGATACATAATGTTGGTTTTATTAATGTGAGTAGAAAGTTGTTGTTGTTTATTAGTATCAGCTGACTATTGTTTTTGAGTTGTTTAGAATCTCAGGAGGTAGATATACTGTTGGCAAGTACATAACTTCAACACTGGAGATTAACCATTAGTATAAGTAGATGGGTGATATTGGGATTTTCAGATGGTTAACAGGTACTCAATATTGAATTATTCAAAGTTTCAATAGATTCATGATATTGAGATTTCAGAGTAGCTAGACACTTTATGTTAAGCGTTTTATCTTGCAAAGAGTCAACACACGAGTGATGTTGGAATTTGTTAATGTTAATAGGTATTTTATGTTATATTTGTTTAAGTTACCAGGATACATTTGATATTGGATTTACACACAATAGTCAACATAGGAGACACCGAAGTATTTAGTTCTCTGAGTGTCGTCAAATATTTAACCATGAGTTCTGAGGTCTTATGAATGTTAGCAGATATTCAATGCTGCATTTTTAAAAGTATCAGGAGACGCTTGACATTGAGTTTTAAAGGTGTCAGGAGACACTTGTTGTTGAGTTTTAAAGGTGTCGGGAGACACTTGATGTTGAATTTTAAGGATATCAGTGAACATTTGATGTTGAGTTTTAAGTATGTCAGTAAACACGTAATGTGGAGGTTTAAGGCTGTCAGTAGACATTTGATGTTAATAAAATATCGACTTTATTCTTTAGAATATTAGCCAACTCCGAGATCCCAAATTCTGGATTTAAATGTGAGTTTGCTGACTTGGCAATTTTCCTATAGGAATACTTCCATATTTATAAAAAAATCTAATAACTGTTATTTATAAATCAATAATTTCCATTCAATTCTGATTTGATAATATTGTAAAGAACGGATGTGAAGTACATTTGTTGTTCGTTTTCAGTTTCCAGTCTATGTTCAAGTCCGACGTGATGGGCAGTTTACTACAAACTGCTTTTATCACTTTGTTTTGTATGGCTTATGCATTAGTGACCGTATGTTTTTACAAAAAAACATTTTCCCATTCATTACTGGACAGACAGTTGACCAGGTTATAATCCAATTTCCCCTTCTTCTTATACCCTTTGATCGTTAGTCTTATCGTTGCTCATTAAAATCTCATAACTTTAAATTGCATCTGAAACTATCTAGATGTAGTATATGTAGATATAAAAACGAGGTTGGATTTTTGTATTTCTTATTACAGTCTGAACGAAAGTACCAGTCTAAGCTGGTTAAGATCTAATCTTGATAAATGTACGTCTTTGTTTTAGTTTTTAAACCTAATTCGCTTCTACTCTTCCTAAAATCAGATCAATTTAAATGTAAGTATTAATGAACATATGCGCGAGATTCAGCAAACTGCAATATACGGGATTGATAAATAAACAAATGTAATTAAAAATGAATCTTGAAAATGGTAGGTATGAATAAAAAGGTCACGAAAAAGCATTATAATACGAGTATAATCAGGCTAACATTGACGACATGCATATACGAATGCTAGAAATGAATTATTTTGAAGTGAAAGCACAAACGTGAGCACATTTCATTCCAGCAACAATAGTTCTTACCATGATATGTAGTGATTGGTAAACATTTAGTTTGCTTAGGTTCATTAAGGTTAGCCGGTATCTATTTCATAACTACGTTTTGCAAGTGTAACAAGATATTCAGAAATTCTAATTCGCGTATTTAGAGTTAGTATTTACTTGCATGTAATAGTACATTTTCTTGTTGTGAAGATATATATATCAACCAGCATGAATTTTTTTTTTGTTTTGTGGACTCCATAGAGCTAAGATGAATACTATGATCCGTATACATGAAGAATGAATAGAAACAATCGTTTAAAAATATGTATAGTTATATCATTTTTTACTCCTTTCACAACACCACATTCACTGTTTCTAAGAGCAAATACTTCAGTAGTAAAATGTAACTTTATATCCTGTTTAAGACTACATAACCTTACAATAGTCGGATGTCAGAACGTAATATAATGTTTTGCCTACTGCAACCTAATGATAGGTGCAAGTTTTAACGTTGTGTATGCTTGATCTCATGTTAGAAACAAGAGAAAAGGCTTAAATTAAACTTGGCTTAGCTCCAAAATGTATTCCCAAATGATTAAGTATTTAATGTCCCTGCACATAAAGTAGCCTAGAGTGGGTTATGGGTTTATGTTGTTTTATTACGTGAAAAAAACTCAAAGTTTTATGTGTATGCGCATTGCCAGTCTTTCAATGGTAGTTGTCTTGTAGGAAGATGAAAAGCTTGTTCTTTTTTTTTAGGGATTGGCTTTTATATTAAGGCATGTTTAGTCATGGTATATATATAGTATTGGAAATAATTATTGAAACGGTGAATAAAATGGGTATAAAATGCTAATATGGGATTACTCTCGCTCTCTTCTATTGTATGAAAGTGAACTGCACCACAATACAGTAACGTGATGACAGTTTACATTGTGATTGGCAGTCATATAACCAATCGGGCATTGCCACACCAACATAATAACTATGAAAGTACAGGCAGTCATACTATTTATACGTGTTGTGTGGTGA
This sequence comes from Limulus polyphemus, assembly GCF_000517525.1. NCBI lineage: Eukaryota > Metazoa > Arthropoda > Merostomata > Xiphosura > Limulidae > Limulus > Limulus polyphemus. The sequence continues at coordinate 684,599 of NW_013665866.1, read as the reverse complement.
ATGCAGTCATACTCCCACGACAGAAATTCCACATAACAAACATATAAAAATCAATGTTTCGTCAGTGAACGCTACTCGATGCGACAGACTGAGGCGACGTTTCATGTTTTAGTAGATGTATGGAAACTACAAAGAGTTTACAATAATCTCATACTGTTGATAATAGAAACGGTCGAGGTAAAAAAAGCGCAATCTCTAATAGAAAAGTGATGATAAGTAACGTATGATATGCTCCTTACATGATACACATGAATTACATTAAAGATCTTGCCAACGATCTACCTTTAAGTATAACTGTGAATGTTATCTACAGAGCATAACGATATAATTAACATGAAGTGGTTTCTATTGATGCCATGTGCTTACAAACTTCTGCTTGGGCGAGATGATCAAACTAAAAGGCTAAAATTGTTATTCGACTTCAAACAACATGAGAAGGTTGTCTTACAGATGGATCCAAATTTAAGTTTTTTGACAACAATTAACAGTAGTTTGTTTGAAGGCAGAGAGGAGAACTGTATCATGGTCCAAGTACAGTTTAGCATGTTGGCGACAGAAAGAACTATGAGGTGCATTTAGTCAGTGGTATTGGAGATGTAAGCAAAACAAACAGCATTCTGACTGTTGACAGGTGGAACAGCTTTTTATCTATAACGTTTTCTCTCGGGAACAAGATCTGTTGGACAGGAATTCGTCTTTCAGCAATACAATAAGTCCATACATTCGGCAAACGTGATAAAATGGTACCTGGGGATACAAAACGACTGAATACATATTTGCAATCTTAGCTGGCCTCCACAATATCCCCATATTATTAAGGCTGTATGGGCTTATATAGAAACTGGGAAGGTAAAACGGCAACCAAACAACTTGCTGAATTGTGGGATTTAATACATGACTTTTGGAACAATATTTCATAATTATACAGCGATAAATTTATGGTAGCATAAAAGAAGTTGTACTGCTCTGTTTGAAGCAAATACGAATACTAGTGCATTGTACAATTTATTTGTTCTCGTTCAGTATTTTCTGTAATAAAGTATTGTAATAGTGATGAATTGGCCATTTAACTGCAATTATTCATTTGCGAATCCTGTATGTGTATATCCTGTGCGTTTCCATAATTATTTCTAATAATGTATATTATTACTATTAATATGAATAGTAGAATAGTAATATCTAATGCCCATACTCAAGCAGATGTATTGCAATACAATATTGTCCCTTTTTGTGAGTTTTGAATTGTATGAAAATGTATTAAAAATTACAATTTTATATGCTGGAGCGCAATAAAACACTCTCACTGGTATTATATAAAAGCATCTACTTCTTTAAAGTAAAAACTACATAAAAGCACAATTTATTTCGATATTTTTGCAGTAAATTTTATTCGCCATACCTTTTTGAAAATAATTAAGTATCACCTGTAGTAAAATATGAAATTTCTATATTGGGTTAGAACCATTTTCATGAAAATATACAGATGTATACAGTTTCTCTGCAACTTGGGATATCAAATAGCTAAGTGAATAGACTATTATTTTAATCTCAGGCAATTAAACTGGAATAAAAAAAGAGAAAATATAACCCCAGCATGTGTATAAAAATACAACGCTAGATCAGATATAATCAGTAGGAATAGAAAGAGGAAATATATATATATATGTTAATTGAGGATTATTTATTGGTCAGGAGTAATTCACATTTATCAGAAATATAAAACCTATATGAACTGTATATGTACGTGTTTGCAATAATTTTATAAATTACTGCTTAATAGATCGTTTTATCTATTAACTTCAACCTTCAACAGTGTAGAATTTAATACGAAACTTCTCAACTGAAATCAAGAAATGGCCTAAGCTAATTTTTCCCTGGTTCAATACCAATTAATTAATAGTTAAATACGAACATGATGTTTTAAATATTTAGCGCCAAATTAGTGTGCAACCTGCACACACAGACAAAATATAATGTGCTTACTACGTAAAGTTGTTAATATAGTTTTTTATTTCTACAGATGGAATAAACTTCCAAAATAATGTGAAAACTAAGATACTTATCAAGATTACGTTTAGAACATTGGTTTTCCTACATAATATTGGTATTGATAATTAGCAAATCGATTGCCTATTTGTCATTTGGTATTAAAAAAATACCGCTAATTCCTTTGAACGTCTATGGATAACTTGTTGAAGAATTATACAGGATTTTAACACTGAGTAAATGAAGTTTCAGGAAAGAATAAGCGAGTGCAGCTATCCAAAGAGTGGCTTTTTATTCGGCTGTGTTAAAGCTTTGATTGTATGTTTTCAATCCTGTTTTAAAGATGGAAAGTGTTGTTGCAACAATTGGCGATTATGTGCAATGGATTTACACCTTTCATAACGAGATAAGGTGCTTTTTGTGAACGCTAAAAGTGTATTGTTTGCCTAGTCAGCATAATCAATACAATAAATAAGTGGCTTTTTATTCGGCATCACCGTATAGCCTAGTCACACAGTATAAATCTATTATAAAAGACCAGGTACCTTACATATCATAAAACAAATATAAAACAAAAATGTACACATCCAGTCTTTATAAAAAGTAATATTTTACCTTGACGTAATTTATGGAAGAGGATATAAAGCACATTACTTATGTGGATATGTTGCTTATTGTGAAGTATTTTCCATGAGAACTGTAATCACCAAAAGCTTCTAGACATAGTTATGTTGAAGCGTCCAAACATTAACGGTATGACATCAAATAAGGTGTTTATCACCATGTTTATCTTGTGCAATATGGCTTCAGCTATTTCAATTCCCATTCCTTTTTAAAATGATGTGTTTATTTCTGGTTCACTTAGTGCCTCAAGTGTTTCAAATGTAGTCACCATGATAATTTTCTGATTCTATGTATTTATTTATCTACCTGACTGTCTACCTGTTTATCATAATAATAATACGCTGCAATTTTAAAACAAAATATTTGTAACAAACATTTGTGCTTGCAGCTTACTTTATGTACAAATACAATATAAACCAAAGAAAAAGCAAAGTTCTAAACTTTAAAGGTCCATATTAACTTTTAGTTCCACGTGTAGGAGAAAATTAATTTATTTACTGGAATTTCTGTGAATTTTCAGGACAATAACGAAAACCTGAAGTAACATATTATATTTTACAAAGGGAAATGTATTCGGCGAATACCTAAAGGCCTATATTTCGTCAAAGTTTTTTCCCTGCGGTTTTTTATGCTATAGTTTTAGTTTTTCTGAAGTAAACTGTTTTGTTAAGATACATGTAGAATGATGTTTGCCATTGTAAGTCGAGTCGATAAGCTGAGTATAATACAATACAAAAATCACGATAACATGTTTTCACTTTTGTGCATAGTTTGCTCTTAATTATACATGGAACGGTGTTACTAGTTTTTGGCGTGTCCAGACTGTAAATCTTATGGTTCGTGGCCCTCCCTTAGTCACAAAATTTTGCTCTGTATTATTGGGCCGAGGGTACGTTTATAGGTCGAATTCCACTATTCAATCGCAGTTACCCCACAGTTGACGTCGGGCTCTGTTGACAACCCGGCTTTCCATTATTCTATCAGTTCATAATTAGGAATAGATAGCGCAGATAGGCATTTTGTGAATATCCGAAATGAAAAAAATCTACATTACGCGAGCATTACTTATTCCGAAAACAACAAAAATCAGTCACCAATTTTCCGAGAAACAGCGTTCACTGATTCGTCTTGTGTTTGTGACATACTTTCAAATCGGAGGTAGCATTGTTCGATATTCGCTTGCTATCTTTGTTCTTGACGTTTAATAAAACTTATGGATGATTAAATAGGGTTAGCTAATAGTGTTTCAGAGATAGATTATTTCTCATGTTATAAAACAATACACTCGCATGAACGACGACATGATTTATTGACTCATTATCATAATGGCACAACAAAACAATACAGCCGTCGAATTGATTAACCCCCTCTATGACTCAGCAGTAAGCTTGTGTGCTTATAAAGATAAAATTTGGGTTTCGACTACTGCACAGATAGTTTATTATGCTTAAGACAAACAAAGAAATTCACCAGCTTGAAATTTCAAAATGATCGTAAAATGTTTCATAGTTTCAATCCAACATTTTTAATGTATATAAGTCTCAAGACCTACAAATGAAGTTGTATTTAAGTAGCAAATTGCTAAATGGGTTATCAGTAATATATAATTAACTGTTTTTGTTTTGTATTACATGATATATATATATAGACATTGCATATCTAGATTCTTTAAATAGTTGTGGAAGTTCTTATTTCACACTAGAGCAGTAAATAAAATAAATAACTATGGTCCCCCTAACATAAGACAAAATGATACTTGGTGTCATTAATGGTACACAGAAGCAGAAAAGGGTTTTCAAGTTATATTACTTTAGATAACCTTAAAACTTAAAAAGAACAAACCATAAGTAAAGAAAAAATAATGTTCAGATTATTTGAAAGCAAAGGTAAGTAATGCCATTTCCTATCAGGCATAAAACACTTTGAAATTTTAATCATTATTAGTAAAGACAGATAGAAATGTTACAAAAGTCTTCGATGTACATTATACATTTATAATGTGCAATAAAACACGTAATTGATTATATATATAATAAACAAAAGTTCATTCATAAATTCATTATTATTAATATTAAGAGTATTGTTGTTATTAATATTACTTTAACATAAATATATAGACTCATATATACATAAAGACATAAATACCTGTTCATATATTAAAGAATGTTTTTAAGTTTCCAAAATAAGATACTTTTTTTAGAATATCACATCTTCTTGCGTTTTTTAAACTGAAACCTCTGTATTTGTTTTAAACTTCTTCTCTGTGTTAAACTATATAACATTTAATATGGTTTTCAATTTATTGGTAATTTTTTTTTCACAATGTCTCCAAAACGTTTCCTACAAATATAAAAATTTGGTTTATTACATGGAAAGATACCTTCTCAGATTTCTCTGTTTGATACATGTTTTTGGGTTATCTTCGTAATAATATTATTTTGTTTACTTTTTATTGTGGCTTTAAAAGCTGTACCCGAAATTCTTTCCCGTTTTTTCGGGATATAATTTTGATACTAGGTAACCAGATCAAGATTTTGTAGTCAGGCAGAACTGCTGCCATGTCCACATTTGGGGATGAGTAGTAAGTGGCATTTTAGATTTGAGACACAGTTGGTTATACGAATCTCAGCCTTTTCATTTTGTTTCGTTTGAACAAGGTTTTTTATTCTGCGAACTGGAAGTCTTTGATGGACAGTATGTTCCCTCTCGTCGAGCGGACATTACTTCCTTGAAACCTTTCTGCCTTTTTCAGTTCTTGTCTTTTTGAGAAGGACATTTAATGCTAGTATAGTTTTTTCCTTTCATCTTCAGTCTACTCTGACCAGATTTATAGGTTCAATACGACGACCTTTACCGATTATTTGATAACATTGTCAATTAGATCTGCAAACCGTTGTTACACACAAGTAAACAACGAACTGTATTTGTTATATATGTGCACTGAATCGAAACAACAAAGCATATCTACTTGTATATTGTTAATGCCGTGTTTTTGATTGATTAATTTTTACGAATTTGTCTTCTTCGTTTTCTTTTTCTATATATCATTGTGAAACATATACACACATAGGATTTCATTTTGGAGCTTAAAAAAGTAGTTAGTTACAATTTTTCCAGTTAAATTTACTTGATTTATAAATACCTTCTATATAGGTGATTTGCGTGTTTTCTGGGATGTGAAAAAGCGCTCTTTACTCACATTCTTTTCTTCTTTTTTTTAGCGCAAAGCTAAACAATGTCTATCTACGCTCTTTCCACTACTGCGTATCGAATCCTGGATTTTTGTGTTTTAAATCCTTAATCTTACCGCTGACCTACCGGGGGACCCTTCTTTCCGTAACAGATTATTAGTATTAGATATCACTACCTACCTATTTTTAATTGCAATTCCGTTATACGTGTAAAATGCAAAGAATTTACGAACAAACTGAATGCTAGACCTTAAAATTTCATGTCGTTACACCACCGAAAGCATTAAATGTGCAGAGACCTGTTTCAATTATATTTGAAAACGATTAATTGAATGATAATAAGTGTTTTTTTAAGTTGTGGATGAACATAATAAACATACGTCTGTCACCGAGATGCAGTGAATTTTTCAAGCAACTGCAGTAAGGTGCTTGGAAAAAAATCCTGCCAGACTGGACTCGTGCCAACTTAATGCAGTTTTAGTGCGCTATAACCGAATAGTGCGTAGTTTCCAGCATATCTGTGCAGGACTGAAAGCCTTATTGATTGACACTAGACAGATTCAGACTTAAAAGGTCTACTCTTTACAAATGGTTGTAAGTGATATCGTGAAAATTAGTTTGCTGGAGAGAGCATATGTTTACATTTCAAATAGTTAAATTATGTTGGACACGTCACTGATAGATGTTCATTTTGATTAAACTCAATCAAACTTCTGAGATATTTCAGTTGTTCAAACATTGTTAGAAATTACGGAGATGCCTTTGTCTAGACTTCTTAAAGCTTGGTTTCAAGGTGCAAGTTAGGACGCTAGAAGTTATGTAGTGTAAACGGTTTTCTTATTTTTATATCTACGGTGAGATATGAAGATGTTATTTGTACTTCATATAAATCTTACCAATAATCTTTCTTATGTACTTTTCATTATTGATATCTAATATAATAAGCATTCTGATTTCAAATAAAGTGTGCATAAAAACAAAGGTCTATAATAAATGATGGAACACGTAGATTTTGTAAAGCTGTAATACCCTAAAAGTATACGTTAATAGAGTTTTGAAAGAAGCAGCATGAACATTCTTGAGGTTTAGTTTGCTATAAGAATTTGGAAGATACCATTTCCAAGGGCTTACAAGCTTTACCACAGATAAACAGACCACTAAATCAACAATTTACCTTTTATACATGCCTGGTTGGTTTGGGGACTAGTTAAAAACGTATGCGTTTGATAACCTATTGATTATCATTACAAAATGCTCCGTAAAGAGGAATATTTTACCAAACAGGCTGGAATGGCCTGGTGGTTTTGGCGTTTAACTTGCAATCTGTTGCTCGCCGGTTCGAATCCTGTAACTAAACATGCTCGCCCTTTCAGTCATGGGAAAGTTATAATGTGTTGATCAATTCCACTTTTCATTGGTAAAGGAAATCACAAGAGTTGGCGGCGAGTAATGTTTCTTGATTAGCTGCCTTCCCTCTAGTTTATCACTTCTAAATTAGGAACAACTAGTACAGAAATTCAACAAACAATTTATTGTTCAAATCGACATCTACTTTCGAATAGATTTACTTACTTATGATATGCCATTCGTCAATTCCTTTCTTATTTATTGTATCGAATACTTAAAAAAAGCGAATAATTTAGTAAGGTATATATATATAACTTTATGCATTAATTAAATTAAAAAGAAACTTTAAGTACATCTTATTGGGCATGTGCAAGTTTCATACTTGGATGAAACTTTAATAACGATGTTCAAGATTAATTTTAGTTTTTAAGGTAGATAAAGCGCCCTTTCATTTTGCCTTGATCATTCAGTGTTATTACATGTTTTTAAAGCTTTCTTGTGATTGCGATACGAACTTTGAATTATAACAATTCAAGTTTCGAGTGAAACCGTCTGGTTCTGCAAAGAAGATGCTTCTTTTCCACTTTCTGCCTAATTCGAAAACCGTCGGATAAAGTTCTTTATTGTTGTCATTTTATTTTCAGCTCAAACTTACACAATAAACTATGTGCGAACTGTTCACCAGGGCAATCGAAACTTCAATCTTACCGCTGACCCACTGGAGGACAAACTATAACTAACTTAGACTAGAAAGGAAACACCCAAAACAAGGCAAACTAAACAGCACCAAAGATACTTTTAGGAAATATTTTAAAATGCTTTATAAATTAATAATTGAACTCTCTACTACGTGGCATTAAAATTGAAATACACACATTTGTAGCTCATTTCATTATCTGAACAAACTTCTAGATGTCATTAAAGTTTAATTTTGAAAAACGAGGTATGTTATAGATACAATATGTACATTACCTTAATATCTGAATGTTGTTTTTTGTGTAACCATTTAACCAGATTTGTTTCAAGTATCTCAAATAATCAAAATACAATATTTTGTTACGAATTTGAATTTCAAATGGTCTGAAACCGAGCTAAATGATAAATCTAAATTTAGTAGTTAAATTGTACTTCGGATTTAGCAGTTAAGTAAAACTCGATATATAGTCAGTTTATAATATTTTCCAACGAGATTGATATACACAGTTTTCTTTTTTAACCCAAATACGTTTTAATATACACATAACAATACAATTTACAATAACACTTATTACAAATATCTGTTACAAACAATGATTTATAAACAAAAGTTTCATAAACATACAAGCAAAATAAAGTTTTCTTTCTAGTCTGGAACTTCTTTTATATCTTATCGAGAGTTCACGATGAACGAGCTTATTACGAGTTGATATAGGTATAATTCACTTAACAGAGAGCTAGTTAACTTTGCACTTCGTTATTCACCAGCCACACACGCTGATGTTTCCAGCATGACGTTATGTAATGTTTCGTAAAAACAATAATGTCCACTGAGAATCCACTGAAGTTAAATGATTTGTAATGTTCGAACTTTGTAAGTGCTCCTGGTCAAATATCTGAAGTTTTCCGATTGACAAGCGTTATAACAATCACAGTTATAGCTTTCGAAGTTCATAGCACACTGACTATAGCGAACTAATAATAAATACTCTTTTTGGCGCGCCGCGTTGGTTATATTTATAGGCGTGTGGTGGCTTTCTCGAACTTTCAGTTTTACGTAGCAATACTGAGCTACATTTAAGCGTTTGCGTACATACATATATTGCTGATTCTTACTCTTGAGAATCTTCTACAACTTTGGAGAATAGGCGAGAGTTTCGCAATACATATCTAACACTATAAGCTATGCATGTTTTTAAATATAAACCTAATCTAAACAAACGTTGATATTAAAATAAATATATAATAATAAATTCGTTGCAATTCACTTACACAAAAGCTAGTAAAAACATAGTAAGGTGCCATCGATATTTAGTACAAAATAGTTAACATTGAAATAAAAAAATATAACTTAGTTAGAAAAAATGTCAAAAAATATTTCACTTACCTATTCACATAACCATCACTATTACCATTATAATTTTCATTCTTGCATATGAGTCTAATCAAAGGATCCCCGTCAAATAATGCTTAAGCTAAAGTGGATACATATAAAAACTATCAGAGAGAGAGAACATCTATCAAACCGTAATAAAAGTAACAACAGTAACCACATCTCCGCTGAAGACGTATGCCCCCTCCCCACCACCTCAGCGATATGTCTATAGACTTACAACGCTAGAAACCGGGTTTCGATACCCGTGGGGGGCAGAGCACAGATATCCCTTTGTGTAGCTTTGTGCTTAACTACAAACTGAAGACGTATAGGAAATGATTTGTATTATTCACATTTCAACACAAGTGATTTCGGCCTATTTATACTACTCTTGATTATTCTAATGATACACTAACCAACGTTTTCAAATATATAAAAACTCATCTGTAATACATTAGTTTGAAACGTTCTATTGGTAAGATGTGTCTACGCTTTGCTTTTTATAAAAGGGGAGTGAATTTAAGTTTCTATCGCCTTACAGAAACAATTTTTTGAACACCTCACATTGTATATAAATTTCGTTTATGTCTTGATTGAAAAGATAATGTTACAATTAAGAGGTTAAAGACTTCCAACATGAATAATTTGAACATAATTTAAGTATTACAAAATGAATAGGTTTGGTGACAGTCGTGTCTTTCACTGCACCTCTTCAATAGTAAGAAGGCTTACAGGTATTGGTTAACTTTCACGTGTGTATAAAACGGTTAAGATGAGAGTAAGGGTAAGATTACATTAGGTAGTTGTTGTATCCTGTGGTGTTTTGTTTAGAGTTTATCAAGTGCTGGAACCTGTTTATTTGGCTCTGATGTCTGTCAACCATCAATCACAGGTAACGGATGTTTCTAGAAGATGGGCAAGATGATTTTAATAAGGTTATGTGATCATGATAATAGAAGTTCTTGGGCCATTAGGTAGTTCTCAATACAGTTTAAATGACACTGAATTGTCCCCTTTGTATTTTTTTCCTCCGTCCCACTATCTTCCTAAAAGCTAATTTTCACTTTGTACTAAATACATATGCATATTGATCGACTGGTCATAGAATGACTAAGATTTGTTGTAATCAGACTTAAATAACAGGCTACATACAGCCTAAGTGGTTTCCGACATTTCTTGTCTGCGCAGCGTATGATTTATTTCCTATCAACACCATTCAATAAAATTGTATGGGAACAATTAGACCTAACTAATTATGTCATTTCATTAGCCTCCACTTTCACCAATTGTAGATTTTTGCGTTTTTTGTCTAGAATTAGATGTAAAGAGTGTTACAACCTTATCATCTATCAAATATCTTTGTGATCGATACTCAAAACAACGAAGTTTCAAAATGCTTTTTTGATTCTACTGCACATCGATATTTGATATTCTGGCAGTAAATATACGTTTTTCCAGAAATTATTGGTATAAACTGTATAAACTTATACTATGATCAATGAAAACGAGAACTATGAGGTTATGACAAAAAATCATAATTATAAATATTGTAGAAAACCTTTTTCAGCTCATTCTTGAATGTACCTCTTCAAAAATGTGTAAAATATTTAATATACTTCATTTATATGCACTATTGTTTGGAATCAACACTTCGTACAGTCTTGGGCAAGATAGATTAGTATGTGTTTTCCAGTTACTACTTTCATTACAACTTGTTACGTTGCTGTAATCAAATCCTACTGAGTTTGAAAAGGTATTTTAATCAATGATAATTAGTCTGTAATAATATCTATGTACATAACTACTAAAAATTATATGTGTATTTTATTCAGAACTCTTGTATCAGTACTGCAGATTTATATACAAATATTTACAATGAGCATCTTAAAAATTGAATTCTAAAATTATCTCTTTACAGCCAGTTTGTTAATTTTTTGTTGTTGAAGTCACTAATTCCCTTAAACTATTACAGCCAATTACACGAATAGGATTATAAGTGAGAGAAAAGCAGAAAGGTATATTAGACAGCAAAATATTTCACACAAGAAAATTTAAATTTCAACAACACGTGAAAAGTCGGAATTTTTTTTTTGATGAACATTTGCAATGAAAGGCTGACTTACGCATTGTCTGTGTGTACTTCAAGTACTGTTGCATTAATTTTAATTTTCTGTGGCATATAACAATACAATTTAATATGTATATAATATGAGCATCTCAGGTTATATGTATATGTTCAGGCATGTATACGGTGTTCTATTCTGCGCAGAGTTTCGCAGCGCTTCTCAACTATCCGCTTAGCAATGATAAATGTGTTTGAACGGATGGAGATATGTCAAAAAAAGATATCGAAGAAAGTGAGAATCAACAAAAATTGGTTGTTTTTCTATCTTTATTTGAAAATAAATCGTATTTTACTAAATGCCCAAAGATAAGCAGGGTTTCTGTGGTTCTCAGTAGAATTCAGAAGGTTTATAGTTTTAACTAGCGAATCACTACATAATCTTTGTGTTAATGCACCTTTTCCCCATACATTAACTTAGTTTATACGTGCCTTTTCCCAGTAATTGTTCTATAGTGAAACTATCCTTTAAGAAGGGCGCCTTCGTAGTTTTACTGGATGGGCTTTTTGGTCGATTACACGTAAGGTGGAACAAGGTACCTGTTATAAAAACGGCACAAAACTTTGTCTTTAAAACAGTTATACTCTAAGGATTTCAGCTGGTTCAAAGACGTGTTTCACACTAATGTTAAGCAAAGAGGAATTGTGAAAACATGATCCATGTAATACTGCTTATCTTGTAAAAATATTGATATACACGTTACTCTAGTGTACTGGAGATTATTTATTTTTCGCTCATACTTTTTTTAACAGTTAATCAGTCGGTTTTACAGAATTGGATTCCTTAAATGTGGATTTGTTTGTCATGGCTTCAACACTTTTACGAACTGTTAATATTTAAGTGTAAAACTTTCAACAAGACTCTGTGGTATAAAATGTGTTTTCTTTTGAAGGTTTGTTACGTACTACTATGTTGTTGTTGATATTTACCTTTACTAATCCTACTATATCAACTAAAATATTTTCTTTTGTAACAGACATGATTTCTGTGGATGGATCCAATGTTCTCTGTTTACTTTGATACATCTCATGATGCCCTTTCATAAAATGTAAACTGCTTCTCGCAATGTGGTGCGGCCAAAGGTCGAGATTAAACAACGGAATTGACTGCAGTGTCACCTGGTGTCAATGGCTGCCTACTCTTTTGTGGATTCTAGCGTCTGTCAATGGAGACGTATCATTTCAGTTTACGCAACCAGCATACAATACCACTATTTCGGAAAATCCTGTCGGAAAAGTATACATCACTTCAACAGAAAAAATGGGTATTTTCATCTTTGATCCTTTGTTTCATGTGCAATATGTCATTGTACATGGAAATGAGGAAACTTATTTTGTAGCTGAAGACCAGAAAATAGGAGACTTCTGGTTTCTTCATATTAGAACGAACACTAGAATTCAAGTACCCTTGAACAGAGAGAGTAAAGATGTGTATGTTCTACATGTACAGGCTTCAATTAACTCTGAAGTTTCAGAAAATGTTAAATTTACTGTCAAAACTGAAGTGCATATTAAAATATTAGATACTAATGATTTAACCCCTTTGTTTTATCCTTCTGTTTACACAGTTTCAATTCCAGAAGACACTCCAGTACACCAGAGTGTTGCGAGAGTCAATGCTGTTGATCCTGACGTTGGTATAAACGGTGAAATCTATTATAGTTTCCAAAATATGACATTCCAGTTTGCTATTCATCCTACAACCGGAGTTGTTACTCTGACTCGACCTCTGAGTATCGAAAAAATTTCTCATTACAATTTGATTGTTCTTGCTCAAGACAGAGGATTTAAACCAGAGGTGGGAGACATTGTGAGGAGAAGTTCTGCTTCTCTGAAGGTGGTAGTGAATGCGGTGAATCAATATCCTCCCGATATTCATACCGTGAACCTCCCCACCATTTTGAGAAACGATCTATTACATGTCTACGCTATAGTTCGCGTTGTTGATAGAGATCGAGGTATGCACGGACACATCCGAAGTGTGGAAATTATAGATGGAGACCCTTTTGAATACTTTCAAATCACCAAGGGAGAAAAGTCAGACGAATACACCATCACCATTTCTGAAAACTTACAACATGCCAGTATTACTAGTCAATTTAATCTTACTTTAAAAGCCACAGACAAAGGAGTTCCACCGAAATCTTCGTTAAGAATTATAACTGTAAGAATTCCCCACTATGACGATCGCCCTCTAATCTTCGATTCGCCTGAGTACACCACAACCATAGAGGAAATTGCACCTGTAAACACATCCATCATTTCAGTGAAAGCAAAACACCCAGATGGCGATGAAAATGTACAAATATTTTATAGGATAGAAGACGGAAATCAATTTAACTTCTTTACTATAAATAAAAAAACAGGACTTGTAACAACTGTAAAACCTTTGGACAGGGAGAAAAATTCTCATTATTCATTATTTATTAGTGCTGAAGATCAAATCATTAACGGACTTAAAAGAAAAGGAACTTCAGTAATTAATATTAAGATTTTAGACAACAATGACAACAATCCTATTTTTAATTCATCTTCTTTCGTAACAGTACACTTGGAAGAAAATAAGCCAATAGGGAGTGTTGTTTATACAGCTTATGCTTATGATCCGGACGATGGTGATAATGGTTACGTATCCTATCATCTAGCTAACATTAATTATGTGCCTTTTGAAGTAGATCATTTTACTGGGCAAATAAAAACCAAGGAAGTCTTGGATTTCGAGACAATGAGGACAGAGTACCTCTTGAAAGTTTGGGCTTCTGACTGGGGAACACCATTCAGAAGACAGTCTGAGGTCTCAGTCAGAGTTTTATTGGTAGACGTAAATGACCATAGACCACAATTCGAGAAAGTCGACTGCATTGGCTATGTTTCCAAAACAGCATCAATCCACACAGAACTCTTAACTGTTTCTGCTGTAGACTTTGATGCAGACAGCTCAGTGACGTATAAAATGGTTCCCTCGGGTTATAATCGTTGTTTTCAAGTCCATGCTATTACAGGAATACTGTCTCTGACTTGTGATCTCAGCGAAAATATATTTTCGAAGAATGTCATCAACATTTCAGCTACAGATGGACAACACTATTCAGATGTTTTGGTTATTAGTATAAAAGTTGTTGACCCGTTACAGCACCGAGGATTGATCAATAAAGATGCTGTGGTTGAATGTAGAGATGATGGTGTCACGGATAAACTAAAAGAACAGATCACTATCGCTAAAAAGAACAATCAGGATGGAACGAATGACGTCACCGAGGCTACTCCTTCAAGGTATGGGGAGAACCTACATAGTCCTCAGTTTTATAATGGCCTCCCTATGGAAATTGTTCTCAAGGAAAACCTACCAATAGGCACAGAAGTACTGAAAATCTCAGCAGAAGACCATGATCATGGTTATAACGGAAAATTGGTATATGTCATATCAAATGGAAATGACGATAGCTGTTTTAAAATTGATATGCATTCTGGAAAACTTGTTATAATTGGTGAACTTGACCGAGAAACAACAGCGAAATACATGCTTAATATATCCGTATTTGATCTAGGCCAACCACCTCAAGCTACATCAACAGTTTTACATGTTGTACTGAAAGACGTTAATGACAATGTTCCTGTCTTTGATAGATCTGCTTACGATTTTTCTTTATTTGAGGATACCCCTAATGAGACAGTTATTGCAAAACTTATAGCTTCTGATGCAGATTCTGGGCCCAACGGACAATTAGTCTTTTCATTGGCTACTGATACCAAGGATTTTTATATAGATAAAGCCATGGGGACGTTATCTGTTCATGGGCCTTTAGACAGGGAACGGATAAATTATTATAGGCTCAAAGTTCGAGTGTCAGATTCTGGTTCGGAAGAAGTTCTTTCTTCTTATACTGTGGTAAATATTGAGGTTCAAGATGTTAATGACAATTCTCCCAGTTTTCCGCTTGGTCAGTATTTAACTAAGCTTCGAGAGGACATTCCAATAGGATCCGTAGTAATGAGTTTATCGGCAACTGACCCTGATCTGAACGACGCAGGAACAGTGTCTTATGAATTGCTAAACGACAAAATGGGAATTTTTACCATCGATAAACAGATGGGAATCATACGACTAAATCGTAAACTAGATTACGAGGAAAGACAAATTTACAACTTAACGGTTTTAGCTAGCGATTTGGGAGTCCCCATGCAATCATCTAGTGCTTTCCTGCTGGTGGAAGTAGAAGATGTGAACGAAAACAATGATGCTCCAGTTTTTAACGAACGCGTTGCCACAGGAGCAGTTAGCGAAAACCAAGCATCAGGAACTTTTGTCATGCAAGTTAAAGCCAATAATGATAATCATAGAAATTGGAATGACAAAGTAGCATATTTCTTGGAAGCACAAGAAGGGACTGGACTCTTCAGAATTGACGAAGAGGGTAAGTTATTCTAATTAATAATATATGCATTATTCATTATCGTTGAAAGACACATTTTTGTCAAATAATTGATCATTTTTTGCTAAAATTCACTACTACGCTACAACTTTTGAATACATTCTGTAAGACAAATTTTATCATCGCTAAGTTACGCTATTTTATTCTCAAGTGTCCTTTTTTTCTAAGTTGTGTGAATACATTTTGATATTTTCAATTATCTTTTTACAATCTCCGTGATAATAAACTGACTCATTCATTGATTTAAGTATCTTTTTTCTGTATTTGATTCAATTAACAATTATTCTGTATTCATCTTAGTAACTATTAATCGCTTCTCGTTGGAAGCAAAATCAATAATAGTATAATTGAACTCATTAAATAAACACGTCTGTTTCTTAATATTAAAAACAAAATTCTAGCAAAATATGTACAAGTTAACCGAAAATTATTGTCAGAGTTTTTTCTTTTTTGCATTACTGTGAATACATCTTTCTCATGCATCAGCCCTCCGGTGACTCGGCTACAAGTTTGTGGGTTAGATCCTTGTTGTGTTCACAACCCAAATAGCCCATTGAGCAGCTTTTCTCTTGAAAAAAGAAACAAACAAGCATTTTGCTAAGATTTACGTTAAAAGCGAATTATATTTACGTTGAGGTTTACTGTGGAGATTTTTCCTATGCTTAATGTTTATCAAAATGAATGTCAATAAATACATGAAGTATAAAGGTGCCCGGAATTTCTTGTTTTAGTTTGTCAGATAAACTAATAAAGTAGCTAGACGTGATTCAACGAACCTGTCACGATTGTTTGAACACTGTTGTCTCCTTAGTGGTTATATCAAGTTATCACATTTTTGTTTATTTAGTTTTAAAAAGTTTCTCTTCTGGATTGAGCTATTTGTTTTGCAAGATCTAAGCGGAATCCCAGTTTTGAAGTTTTCTCTCGATTATGTATTCTCATTGAAGTGATGCGTATTGAGAAATTACAATTCCTAAGTATTTTCTTTACATGGGCTTAGACGTTGTTAGCGAACTTGTATTGTGAAACAGTAGGTTCGTGACCCGTTGTCGTAAAATACGCGAAATGCACTTTGGTGCTGCGAGTTCGATATAAAACTTAAATCCAAGTTGCACAATTTGATCAGGCAAGAGTAGTTAATGAGTTCGCGGTGATTACTGTTTACTAGCCACCTCCTCTCTGGTCTGTCAGTTCGAAATGAGGGCTGTTTGCGCAGATAGCTCTTGTGTAGCTTTGCGCGAATTTTTGAAATATACAAATTTCACGCTATTATCGATAAAATAAGCTCGTAATATATTATTTTGAAAAAGCAATTAGGTGCAAAACATATTAAAATTTATTCTGTATGTCCACTAATTTCGCTAAGAATGTTGTAGCGATTTTACAAGCCATATATCTTAATCTTCTTTTGTGAATTATAACGATCATGATTTTAAAAGTTTCTCTATTTTTCGATAAAGTATTAAACTTATCACATTGTCTGAGAAAATTCTGTCATTCGTTGAGTTTTTGGTTATATTTGAAGCTATATAAAGAATAAAATTTCCAATTGCTTTGACTTGATATCACTACTACTTGTATTTTCCTTCATATTATTTTTTACTGTAAGATGGTAAGCGTTTGTCTTTTTTACTTCGAGAGTCCATTTTTATATGCAATTTTTTAAACACAAAAACAAATAAGCTCATATACTAATTTGATAGATGAATGTCATGTGTAGTTTTGTTCCTAGAAAACGATCAGAAAAACATGAACGTTTTTGATAAATGATATAAAGTATCAAGTCTAATCCATCTGGCTGGTATGTGAATTAGAACAGTATTTTTAATAAATTTGCAACTACTAAATCGGTTTTCTTATCAAAACGTTGTTAAAATAATATCCAGGGAATTCTTTTTACAAGTCATTAACACCTAAGGTCTCTTAGCCTTTTTATATGCCCGTCTTATTCATAGTTGTAACCGCCTGCCAAATGTAATTTTCTCAATTTAATCTTTAAAGACTCTAAAATGTTAATGGCTTGAACGTGATATTATCAACTTTTTGTAGACGTTTTCAAACTAGTGAGGAAACTTACAGTATGTTTGTTTGTAAATAAGCACAAAGCTACACAATGGGTTATCTGTACTCTACCTACCACGGGTATCGAAACCCGGTTTTTAGTGTTCTAAGTCCGCAGACATACCGCTGCGCCACTGGTGGGCCTTGCAGTAGAATTGGCTGTGTTGATAACTATGTAATTAAAAACGTCTTCTTATCTAATAATTTAAGCCCCTGGATACTAACTGATTTCTCTAAGCATATCCACGTAGGAAATCACAAGTGAGTCGTCGCCTATATTACATTCTGTTACTTGATATTTTAACGTGATTAACGTATAAGTACGTTCAGTCATTTATCAACAAATAGTAAAATACAGACATGGAAACAAAACCAAATTAAAATAACACGTAAACGTGGTAATATTTGTTGCTGAACGCCACTGGATGGACAACAGGCTTCACACGTTCTCATCAATATCTAATCTCCGGAAAATGTGTTCTATGTTGAAATTTCAATCACTGATAATCCACAATATGCATATATTAAGGGCATTAATTTGAGAAAAAGTATTATTTTAAGTTGGGATGTACTGATTAGAAGACGAGAACATACAGCCATCATGTACTTCATTACTTCTGCGTATTGAACAAAATTGTTACTTTGTCCCTTACTTATTTAATAATGGAGGATTAAAATGCAAAAGTTGCAGTCTATTAGTCAAGTCTAATATTTCCTGGTTCATGGTCTGATTCTGGCAACTTTTATTAAACACTTGGTTCACAAAGTGCATTCCATATATTCATCCTTTTTTGGTTGACGCCAAAAAAATGCCCCCAAATAGCTGAGCTGTAAGTCTGTAAGTTTACGACACTAAAATTTGGGTTTCGATACCAGTAGTGGGAAGAAAAACGATAGCCCATTGTGTAGCTTTGTGCTTAACAACAACCAAACTAAGCTAGAAACTTATTAACATAACTACTTTGATATCGCATATTTTTCAAATCGAGAACTTCTAAGCTAAACATTAAGTGAAATGGCTATTTTGAAACAAATATTGTCCAAATACAGATAGATACAACACTTTTTTAATTCTTGAAACCAAAATTAGTTGAAAATACTTGGATTTCAAAACTTGGGGATTTTGGATTGATTTCAAGTTTTATAATAGTATTCTCAACCTCGAAAGGGTTAAAACCTTACTTACTGCATATTTTACTAAAAAATTTCAAGTATTCTGCTACTATTGCTCGTATAATTAAACAACATAATTTGTTTTTATTCCTAGTGGTAAAATAAAGATGCAACTCGTCAAAATAATCTTTGTTTTTAACTCCCTTTGAAATCTTGTTATTATTAAATGTCTTGCAGTAAAGTAAATAAACGATATTAAGTAAGCACAATTAGAATATATACCATGTTTGATATATCGTCTCAGTCACTGCATATAAAGTTTAAGCTACACTTTGAAACTTTGAAATCAATACACAATTACACCAGTTTCTTTATTTGGCGAACGGTTTATCTTTGTAATTTTCGTAGAAGTAAAGTACACCTCATTGTCAAAGTTTGTGCACTTAAACAGTCATATGTTGGAGTACATGCAAGATAAACTTTATGACATCAACACGCCTTTCTGCACTCATGTTTACAGTTGCAGGTTGTCAGTTCTTGTAGTGCAGCTGTGATAGTTACTTGTGACATCAGAAGCGGTCATTCCGCCCTTGACCAAATCGTGGAGATACGTTAGGATATACCAACTGGTGGAAATACCTTTTTATACAACAGTTTTACTGCTAGTGGCAAACAGAAGTCATCTCACTATTGATCAAATTGTGGAGATACGTTAGGATATACCAACTGGTGGAGATACCTTTTTCACAATAGTTTCACCTAATGACAAACATAAGTCATCTCACCCTTGACCAAATGGTGGAGATACGCTAGGATATACCAAGTTGTGGATGTACCCTTTTATACAGTTTCACTGCTAGTGAGAAACAAAAGTCATCCCATCCTTGACCAAATGATGGAGATATGTCAGGATATACCAAATGGTGGCAATACATCAAGACATTCCTCTGTACAGTGGTCTAGATATAGCTGCCTGGTAGTTATCTTTAAGAACATGTTGTTCAAGCTGGGGCTTAAATTGCTTTTCAAAAGATCATTCCGTTACACGGTACAGGAATCTCTTAAGTTCGCACAGAATAGTAAAAAAGTAAGATTACAAAAGTAAATGTTTTGGAAGGTAATCTGAAATTAAATTAAGATCACTTTTAGAAAATTTTGAAATAACTAAAGCTTCGAAAGCAAAGATAAACAGAATTTTATTGAAGATCCTACCACGCTTAATCTTATCCTATTTTCTTGGCATCTGGTAAAAAATTATATGGCCAGGGTATACACTTTCAAGAACATAAGTAAAAATGCATCTACTTTCGTTCCCGGTCAGTCATCCATAGTCATAAGCGTTTATGACTATGGATATATGCGGGCTTTGTAGTTTTTAAAGTTGTAAAACCGTGTATGTAGATAGCCATATGAATTTTGCAAGGCTCCATATAAACAACACCCTACATTAAAACGATTATACTGCTGCTGTTATTTGCTACCTAGTCAAATGAACTTAAAAACTATCTTACATAATGAGTAATAATGCGTTTAGTAATACTGCTCAGGTTTTATTACAATACTCACAGCCATTTTTTGCTGTAAGCTGTCGGAACAATATTCATTAATAACAAATGGGCGATCCTTATTATGAATCACTACCGTGTTTTATAATACTTTGCTATTAATTTGTAGATACGTCAACGAAATGGACCCTGAGATTGATTTTTTTCACATTTTTCACATTTTCGTAATATAGTGAAGTTAATCACAATGAGCCGGTATCTGTTGGTTATTAGGATAGTGATTTATAAATTGTTTGTATTAAGCATGTTATTTTCCGAATAATTATAAGAGAAAATCATAACATCTATCAAAATAACCTTATTATATTAATAATGATGTTATTTTGGATAGAAAAACCAAAAGTAAAACAGGGATAAGTTAGCTTTAAAAGTGTACTTTTACATTGTACATGTTTTCTATTCTGAAAGTCACAAGAGATTGTTTTGAGATGTGTGATTTTTTTAAAACTCACTTGGGTGTATTTACAATTCATGTGAGGATTTTCACTGCTGCATTTTATTGTTGTTGTGGTATTTTAGTTTTAGTGTTCCTTTAGTGGTTATACTTAGAGTTTTTTTTTAATCAAATTATTTATTATTCATCTGTAATCTACATTGAAAATCAATCAAACCATTTTTAATTAGAAAACGACTTCTGTGATCTTCCGTAAATTTAATGATATGGTTTAAAATATATATATTTATATATACTGGTAAATATCTAACTGCGTGTCTCTTGCGGCCACGCTAGAAAATGTAAGGAAAAATTTAACACAGAGTTAAAAATAACCATGATCAGTTTATGTTATATATATATATAGTCATCTAAAGAACTTAAACAAAAGGTCACTAGCTTGCTTTATATGTGTTCGTTTATTCAATCTATACCAAGGATGCTGTCTTTGAACAGCAAAGCCTCTAATTAGGCTTGAGAGAGACCGCATTAGTGACGACACAATGTCTTCGGAGCGCAAGCTATTGCTTCAGACAGCATCCTCTATCGGGTTATTTAAGAAATGAGAAAGAAATAAATCCCCAAAAAATAGCAAAGCAGATTTAATAATATGATTCGATTTTTTTGGGGGGAACCTCAAAATCAAATAACCAGAATACGTTTGTGTTGTTATGTTAGTTTAAGTCTGAAACATAAACATATATTTGTTTAAAAGAGTTTATTTATTAAGTCATGCCTTTTTACAGATGAACCTTTGATAGTAATGACAATTCTACCATTAAAGTTTCCAAAACTCTTTAACTGACCAACAGTGTAAGGTCTTAGTTAATTTGTTATAACTTGCACAATGTTTCACCATCATTACTTGTTAAAAGAGAGAGAGAAACATGATGTATACTCTTATCTATCATGAAAAGCTTATTTAACCATGTTACGTTTCAGCCTTAGATTCACATCAGCTACAAGTTGAATGGAACTTTGTGTTTGATATGGGCTTAAATTTGAATATGGTGGCTTTTTTTAGGTTGAATAAGAGTATATGTATTAAGAGACTTATATCGTTTCATTAAGTCGTGATGTCCATAAGTACCTCCAGCAGCACTGTCTAGCGAAAAGTAAATACTTTTGTTTAACCTCAGCTTTTAATTAAACAGTATTTCTGTGACAGCTAATCATTCAGCTAATTAACGATGTTTACTTTATGGCAACAAAACGTAATTCATGCTAAATATATTTTCCATTTTCTTAATTTTTTTTAATTTATTTACTATTTGCCTTGTTTTCCATTAATAAATCGAAGGTACGTAGCATCAGTTGAAGTATGATGTGTACGTAAGTAAACTATATATGTAAATAAGATACGGTAATGTTAAATTAATAATTTTTGTTAATTAGGAATTTCTTTTACGTTTGGTGTTTGGAGTCTTCTAGTTCTATCAGTAAATAATCCTTGTAATGGGTAATTAAATAGAAGGAAGGATGGAATACTTAGCATACAGACTTAAAATATCCCCTAAAGAAGTTATTCGATAATGATCTCAATGTCTTCTTCATTGCAGAATTATTTTTCGAGAAACATATGCATACATATCTACTCAGACGATATTAAAGGTTGAACATCTTAAGTTTAATATATATATATATATATATATACAACATACTTGAATGTTGGAAACTAATTTGCACTTTATTTAATGGACAATAAGAATTGTTGGTACCTCTTCCATAACGTAAGAACTGGTTTTCAACCAATTTACAAAAACAAACGAAGAGAAAACTTAGAGCGATATAAAACAAATTGTTCATTAAATATATGAAACTTTTTTTTTCGATTTTTCCATAATAAACGTTTTGTAAAAAGAATCATGGAATAAAAGCTCAGTTAAACCACAACAGTAAAAAAAAAAGAGAAATATTATGTTAAGAAACCATGTTTACATATGACACATTTATTAAAATGTTCGGTACTCTTGATGGTATTATTAATCAGATCTATGACAGGTTATTGTATACATTCATACCAGACTTTAACTTCTCAGTTACACCTACATATATGTGATGGCAAACTAGAATGAACAAAATATAGATACAATTCTTAGAATTACAGATCAAATATTTTTGAATCTCTAATAATATAGATCCCGCCACATGATAAATATGTTTGGTATTTTATTTGGTCAATTTAAATTATAAAGTTGAAATATTACTTTGTTACATTGAAAAATATCTTTAATGCTTCTCTGATACAATATGACACGAGTGTCTACTTAAAATTCTTAAGTTAACGAAAGGGCTCGATCAAATACATGTTACTTAGAGCCACGATATTAAGATTTTAGATCAAGATTAGTTAAGAAATATTATAAACGTTTATTTAGTTCAAGCGTTTATCTTACAATATGAAGTAGTCATCCATTTATCTAAACCAATTCCTCATTAAGTAAAATCTTAAATTAGTGTTGAGTTTAGGTACACTAATTTCCAAGGATTGAGTTACAATTAATTCGAAATAAGTAACAGATTTAGGAAATATTAAGCGGAGAATAAACATAATACGGAAAGCAAAAGAAAAAAAAGATGTGTTATTTAATTCTTGACTGGCCGGATCAAATGTTCTGTTATCACTGTTTACTCACTTTTGAAATAGAGATGTCTGTACGCCTGAAAAGATGAAGACAATAACTGGAATGACCTTGATATCATATTAAGTCAGTGTCCTGATATAAAAGACTGTTTAGTTCAGATATTATCGATTAATTTCTTTTTGTGAGAGTATATTTCATTACTGTTTCGTTTTTGTTATAATAAGAGTTAAAAGCAGACGATTGTAGGAAGTTTGGTTAATAATTCATTGATGTTGAGATTATCGAACGTTACGTGCAATACATTGACGTCGAGAATATATAAGGCGGATAGACGATTAGGTGATAAAGATATAAATAGCTTGAGACGAGCGGGAAGCAGCAGACAGAAAATAGCAGAAGAAAGTAAAATTACAAAAGTACAGGTTCGGCGTGAAATTAATTATCGTAGAAGTGATAGGCATAACGATTGACATAGGCCTAACATTTAATATGTTAAGAGTAAGACTAACAGTAGAAAAGAAGATAAGAAAAATAATTTATTCCGTCAAAGCGTGGTTCTAAAGTACTTGAATCAGACTGAGTGCACTTTGACAAAAGGAACAGAAGATCTTCAGAAGAAAAAAGACCAAACGATTACGGTAACTCGCGCTACATCTGTAAGTAAATCACACACAGAATTCTAGTCCGATAGTAATAGAGAAAATAGTTCGGCTTGTCAACTGAAATTCTAATGTAATTGAATAGGCCTAAGTGGACTTTTGACAAGAAGAAGAGAACTATACATATACTGTTTATGATATGTACATAATCTCTGTAGTGTGAAGACTTTGTTGTACATACGTTTAACTTGTTCCGAATAAATATATATTATTTTGAAAAGAAGTAAAGTGCATGCTGTTTATTCATCGTTGAATTTATCGCTAACAAGTCACAGACAACTACTGTAGAAGAATCCTAAGCCCAAAACAACACAGTATATATTTATACTATTAAGAAGTATAGGTAAAAGCCTATTTATTTTGACAATTGGCGAAGATCAAAATTTTAAATTCTGACAGACAGAAAATGTTCTAGTCTGATATCGCACAATCCAAGGTAACCCATGTAAACAATAATTCCTTTAGTAAATATTCAATGGAGATAAACCTTCAGCTTATGCTAACTTCTGCATATATTTAACAACTCTCAACTTCAGTTATTACCCACACCCCAAGGGAGTAATACTACAGATACAGGGTCAAGTAAGTATAACTCTTTACAGAATGACTGCTGTGGAAGGTAGCTTTTATCTAAGATAGAGGATTAGCGCCAGTATGCGACCTTTCACTTCCTATTCATGTGAATGCTAATTATCCAAGTGCAGAACACCCATGAGCGTTGTTTTAAAAAATTACCCGAATAAAAGTTTGTTCTTTCCTAGTTATGGAAGTTCTATCAACTGCAACATTAATATCAAATATATTGGTTATCAAAGTATAAATGTATCTTCAAAAATCCAATAATTTAAAATACACAAGTAAGTGTCAAGGTAGCACATTTCATTTAGTGACAATGTTTCCTTAAAAATTAACTTAATATCTTCAAAATATTTACTATAGTAAAATCTAAACTGTAATACCAAGTTCGTGTTCAATATTATCGTAAAAGGATATAATATCCAGAGTAACTGATTGTTTGTTTGTAATTAAGCACAAAGCTACACAATTGGCTATCTGTGCTCTGCCCACCACGGGTATCGAAACTAGGTTTCTAGCGTTGTAAGTCCGCAGACATACCGCTGTGCCACTGGGGGGGGCACAGAGTAACTGAACTTAGTAGAAAGCTGAAACAGAAAATCTAGATTGCCTTATAATTAAATTTTTTATAACAAAATAATTCAGTAATACAGTGACAAAATATTTACTTGAACTGTGGCAAGACTATTTCTTGAAACAGTAGGTGAGCTTGGATGCTGTAGACATTTCATCATTTGTAAATTATGATTTGGTAAAAACATTATACAAGTACAGAAAAGGAAATGATTATGGAAACACAATTAATATACATATGGAAATCACATACAACGAATATTGGCAGTTTTTGGTGAATTTATTGAGACATAAAACATCATTATAGAAAATGCAAAAGAAAAGCGATTAACGTGCGCACAATGCACTAATATTTTGTATGCGAGTCCTTTGTTTTACACAAAACGCTACACCTTAATTTCATTGTGACATAGAACTTATCAATGTATAATTGAGGAATATTTTTCCAAATGTCACAATTACACCAAGTTGTTTGGCCGCCTTTAGCCCTCAAGAAAGTTGATACGAGTACTTTGAACAGACCAAGCTATGACTGAGAGTATTTC
Source organism: Limulus polyphemus (assembly GCF_000517525.1). Taxonomy (NCBI): domain Eukaryota; kingdom Metazoa; phylum Arthropoda; class Merostomata; order Xiphosura; family Limulidae; genus Limulus; species Limulus polyphemus. The sequence continues at coordinate 658,715 of NW_013665866.1, read as the reverse complement.
ATCAGCCTCTTTACCTCTGTACACCTTGGATTATTGTCTTGCTGGAAGATGAATTCCCGTTAGATGAGTCGTGTTTCTGAGGAAATGGTATGATATATCAGAATCTGACTGTATTTTTCAGCATTTAGGGTTCCATCAGTTTTATGTAGATCACTGAAACCACTGATTGAGATGCAATCCCAAGCATGTACTGGTTCTCCACTGTATGTGTAGATGTTGCACAATGTTTACAATATCGTTCTTCTCTCATTCGTTGAATAAACGGAAGTTGATTGTTGTCAAACATTTAGAACTTACTTCATCTGCTCCAGCGTTGCACATTGCACTATTTATGGTCTGATGCCATTTTCAACCTGGAGACTATTTTGTGTTACTATGTATCTTGCTGTCCTTTAAACAGCATTGACATCTGTATTTATACGTTGCTTGTAACGGACATACCTTCAGTTACGTAATATTCGAGGCTTTTATTTTTCTATCTCGACCACTTATATTATCATCAGTACCAGTTTTACTTACCCTTTTTAGGGTTTTGCTGAAATTAATTCATGTTACTACTAATATGGATAGTATGATTGTATTAATAATGGTATGGTACTTTCTGATTGTTCAGATAACCCAAAATCACATTGTAAGCTATTATCAATTTTCTCAGAAAAAGTTTTTTTTTTTAAATGAACTGACTTGAGAGTTTTAAAATCACTAAATTATTTTTTAGAATGAAGTAATGAGAAATTTAACAGTATTTCTACCAAAGGAATTGGAAAAAACAATGATTTTTATTGTATCATCTCAACAATCTAAGAAATTAAATATGCTCATGTTATAACAAATGTAATATAAATATGATAAAAGGAGTTCTTAAATAAAACGATGTAACATGTCATCTTTGTTGTTAAGGTCATGCTTATAACATAAATCAGACTTATGATTTCGATGAGATGTAATATATATATATGTGACATGTCATCTTTGTTGTTAAGGTCATGCTTATAACAGAAATCAGACTTATGATTTCGATGAGATGTAATATATATTTTGTCGCCTTTTTATT
>NW_013665866.1:655890-656918 GCF_000517525.1 Limulus polyphemus | reverse complement strand
ATGTCATCTTTGTTGTTAAGGTCATGCTTATAACATAAATCAGACTTATGATTTCGATGAGATGTAATATATATATATGTAACATGTCATCTTTGTTGTTAAGGTCATGCTTATAACATAAATCAGACTTATGATTTCGATGAGATGTAATATATAATTTTGTCGCCTTTTTATTTTATTTCCCCTTTGGTATCATAACAGTTTAAATAAACGTTTATTTGTTCGTGGTTTACGTGGATGAAATTGTTTTCGTATCATATTTCCACTTTTTGTTGTATTACTAAAAAATTTGTGAATTACAAGTTAAAAGAAAATATAAAACAATTTTACCGAATTGAATGAACTTTATACCGCGTTTTACTATTATGTACTTCACTGTATATATTTATAAACATTACACTGATTGTTTTATGTAATATAAAGGTCTAAAGTGCAATAGAGTTGTAATTGTCATCGGTTTGCTACTTACTACTTTTGCCTTTCTGTTAGAAAAAAACACTTATTTAAGGCAATATGATCATTGCTGAAAATATTGTTTGATTATAAGCGATATATTTACATACTTTTACATCATTGACACATAATACACTTAGGTAACTTGGTCTTTTGATGTGTAAACCGTATTACTACCAGTAGCAAGTACATGCGTAGAAAAATAAATCCTAGAAAATTCAAATACTTTTAATTCAGGTGAACGTTTTATAAATATCTTGCCAAAATATATTGATGAATTTTATAATAAAATAAGCGTTACCAAAACTAAATAGCTAATATTTTCAGTATTAACAAAGTTTGAGGTGTTTGTATACTAGTAGTAAGGTCTGATAACTCAAAATTACTCACTTCCCTATGTATTTGTTGAGTGAAGTAATTCCAAGTACACGCATTGCATATCAAATAGGATATATTTGCATTACTTGGAATTTAATAAACTGTTAACGTAAAGCGTTTCAATAAAGATGTTCTTGAAAAGAAGAACTCACATAACTCTTCTCTGATTTATTGGACGTTTCTTAGTTTTTCTGGCT
>NW_013665866.1:598031-654921 GCF_000517525.1 Limulus polyphemus | reverse complement strand
AAATATATCAATTCATGTGAATATGACTGAAACATTTCATTTTTTCTGAAAAGGTGGTGTCTATTTACTTGTGACCACTCAGTGTACATAGATACCGATTACACCCTTAATATATTACTAGGGGTATCTGAAAACTATATCTGTTCTGCACTGTACCGAACAAGAATTTTTTTCCCGAAATATAAGGAACTAATAATCTTAATACAATAATACTCAATGATGCATTATGTCTGAAACACAGTTCATGTTTGTAATGCTATGCAGTAATGTTAACGCTTATAAACTAATTTAACCAGTAAAATGGCCAACAGAAATATTGATTCAAATGTAATAATTTAAGCGTTAGGACCATATAATGTATATTCAGGCGTTTTAAAGCAGGTCGAAGATCAAATAGGCGAGTCGTCTTTATATACATATTAATACATTCTTAGTAACTCAGTGAATACATTCCTAAAAGTTGAAGAGTTGCTATCTTACTTCCGTTTTTTTAAAATACAATCATAAAATAATCAACACAGATTTAAACGGAAATGTTGCCTTACTAATTTGCTTTTTATTCAGGATATTATTTGATATCAGTTTATTGAAAATTGTATGAACTTGGAGTACTCATATTTTCAAAAAGTTTTTGACTAAGTACCAAAAAGCAAATTAACTAAGGAAAACACATATGTTGCGGTTGAGAAAATTAGTTAACTGGATTGAAGGATAGCTGAGTAACAGAAAGCTAAAAATTGGTATTGATGGGTTCAATCATACTGGACCTTTGTTACCAGTTTTGTGCCTCTGGTGTCAATGTTTGGTCTTTGGTTTTTATTATTTACATTAGTAAAATTATTTTAATTAGTAAATCAAGAAAGATTGCTGATGACAGTATTTCTACCTGCTTTGGTAACTTGGACAAATAGTTAGCAAATGACATTTCTTTAGAGTAAGTACAAGATAATGCATTTGAGTTATCATAAATTGGAGCATCTTACTATAAAGATGATCCATTGTGTTTGTGTATTTATGTGTATGTGTTAGCATCCATCATCCAGAGTATGGTAACTGGAAATTGTCCGACTAGATAAGGAATTTTGCCCGAGAAGGGGGGATAAAAATGACCCTGAAATGGGACACATTTCTACTTTCATTATAGACTTATAGTTTTAAATTTGAACACATAAGTACTTAATCAATTATTTGAGTCACTTTGTACCACCTACAAAGCAGGGTATACATTAGGGATTTAATAACAAAAGAAAGAAGGAAGGGAAAACATTTTCTAACAGCGACCTTTATAGAGTTTTTGCTTCCTTAAAGGACACCATCAGCTAATACGTATACTCAATAGCGTGACTGGAGAAAAGCATCTTGGCATAGTGATAGATAATTCCTCAAACCATTACAGCAGTGATAACAGTAAAACTTATAGTATTTTAGGATGTATTTAAAGACGTATTTTTTATTAGTAAAAGAAAACGGTAATCACCTATTTATACAAATTATTAGGTCTCACTGCGAACAGTTTCAATCTCTTCATTAAAGAAAAGATACTGACTTACTGGAAATGATTCAAGAATGTTTCTAGGGCTAATAGTATAATTAGTAGGGTTATCCAAAGGAAAATATTTAATATCTCTTAACTTATTTTAGACCCGTACCTCAGCAGTAAGATTGAGGATTTATAGCGCTAAAAGTCAGAGAGTACACTGTGTTAGTTTTGCACTAAAGTATACAGACAAACTCATTTTCCCTTAATAAGAGAAGGACTAGAGGTGATCTTATAGAAGTTTACAAGATGATCCGGAGAATCGATAGGATAAATATCTTTGATTTATTTATGCTGAATTTTGAAAGACGATGGAACAAGATGACACGCACGTACAATTTGAAAAAAACCAGCCTAGGCTTCAGTTAAAACAGTTTTATTTTTGTAATACGATTATCAAATTATAGAATGAGTTACCATTTGCAGAAATGGAAGTTGACAACTTACAAGAGTTTAAGAGGCAAATCGATGATTTCTGAAAATTAAAGGTGGGTTTGATTTTTACTTTTCTTTTAATTGATGTGGGTGTGTGTTTGTGTGTACAGGGACAGCCTTTAAAAACCATATGTTTTTATTTCTTTATTTTATCGTAAGTTGAAGCCCTCAGTATCTTTTAATGCATAAGATGACATTTTCTATGTTATTTACAAACAATGCAATGGAATATTTACTTTACCCGCGCCACAAAATGTAAAACAATTGTAGCGAAACTTTGAGGTTTCTGAGAAAATCATTAATTAAAATATTTGGTTTTCAAAAACGTACAGTAAGCTTATCGAATATATATCTCTGTGAGTGTACTTCGTTATATTAGTTTTAAGCAACAACAACGCAACATTTACATACCAGCTAAGTTAACTGATGAACTGCACCATGTCTAAACTCACAGAAAACAATTTCCTTTAACGAGCTGCATATAAGCTTAATACCCTGAGTTTAGAATACCATTATGGAAGTCGTTGTTGATGCTTATACTTAAACATAATCGATATTTACAACTCATTATCTAAGGAGAAAATTTAATTGTTGTGCTAAAAGGCAACTGCTAGTAAATTTAGACCATGTTTGTCGAAAGAAACGGAATAAGCGATGCTTTTGTTGTTGTTTTTAAGCTGCTCTATACACTGATTCTCTATTACATACGCCAAGGTAATTAATGTCAATTCTATAAAATGCATTTACACCTCGTACTTCTTTGGCGAAAAAGATTCGACAAAATCACATAGTAAGCGTATTTAGATACTATGAACAATCCCAACAGTTATATGAAGCAATCACTGTTCTTAGTCAAGCGAAACACTTTACAAACGAAATGGAAAAACGAGCTGTCTCAAAGGAGTGCTTCACGTTATGAGAGTATACTCTGTTTTTAATTAAATTTTGCAGCTAATTATGCGTTACCGAAATATTTCTTTATGTGACACTTTGAAATATTCACCACAAGATTTTGGATTTTATTTTCGGGAAGTTAACGAGATTTTAGCATGCTTTCCAAAGTGGCCATGGCAAAAAAAAAGAAAAAAGATAAAGACTATATTTTGGAATTATGCAAGACTGGGTAGAGTGAAACCGGAAAGTAAGTCCCGATTGGTGGGCATCAGTTTGAGCAGCTGCTGACTTAGGCCTATGACGTTAGATTCCATTTAGAACATTTTTCAATATGCTACACTGCCCTAATTATGTTTTCATATGACTACCTAATACCTGAAACACTGTAAGAGAACAACAAATACATGGTGGGATTTATTGTCAATATGTAACAATAAATAGATGGTGGTATTTGTCGTCAATATGTATTGCACTTCGCTTTTTGTATCAGCTCGCTTGCAAATGTACTTGCCCATTGACTCGTTCATCTAGTTTGTCTAGCTACTTGTCTTGGTGTACTTCGGCGTTATATATATATACACATATAATACATATATATAATCTACCTACTCATTAGTCCTCTCAGTTATCCACTTCATCTGAATGCGTGTTTTACTTGTACTTATAAGAACTAGCAGTCTTTCCATAGTGAAGAAAATTACTCTATAGTTAGAATGATCAGTATCATTTACCCAATTAAAGCAGCCAGTAAATAACATTCTGCCCGAAAGATTTTGATGTAGGTTTGATTACTTGGCGTATTAGATTTGTTTTTGTATGACAAACATAAAAATGAAATATTATTGTCACTTAGGTATAAATGATTCTCCTTTCCTTTCTCTTATTAGTTGGTTATGTTCTTATTCAAATTGCGAAGTTCACTAAATGTTATGCTATTAGATATATTATAGATGTCAATGAATGAAAGTCTTGAACAGAGTTTTATGACAGAGCCTTAAGGAATAGAATATTTATGAATATTGTACAGTGCCACCTAGTGAATACTGAAGGAACTATATATATGTATATTATTTTGACGACATGCAAATACATACGGTTATTTTGTAAAATATATTATTTGCAGAGGTATTGAACAATCACTCAAACCTTATAGTCATATTTTATTAGGGCTCTTTAAAGTGTGGTGCCGAAACGCATAAACTAATACTTAAATAACTGAGCCTTTAACCGAAATGTATAATAGTTCCACTTTAACTTATTTTTAATACCCCAATTTACTTTTACCACTTTTAAGATATTTATGTAATCTATTAACATGCAGGCTGTTAATTTCTCTTTCAAATATTAAATAAAAAGATAATCAGATTTGAGGGTTTATTAACTGGCGCTTATACTTTGAATACTATAAACATGTTTAAGTTATTTCTTCCACTGTCATCACCCGGTGGGACAGCGGTAAGTTTACTGACTTACAACGCTAATATCAGGGGGTTCCATTCTTCACGGTGAGTACAACGGATAGCCCCATGTGTTTTTGCTCTAAAAACAAACAAATTCTCCCAATTTTATTTTTGTCTACATTTTAACAAACGCTTGTGTTTTAATGAATAATTAAACTAGTTGTTCATTACGTACATCTTTACTTACAATAGATAGTTACATTAATTCGGTGTTGCTGACTTACTTCCTGTATTCATACTCACATATTAATTTAGAGAGCAATTATTCTAACACAATTACATTTTTTGCATGTGTTTGTTTGGCACAAAGTCTTAGTATTTGTACCAAATTCTGAGTTTCTTTTAAGCAAGGTTACAATAGTTAAAAATATACACTTTTTTGTACAAAGACGATTGAACATTATAAACAGAACTTTGAATTTTGCCGACATTAAACATGACTAACCATCCATCTTTCAAAACTGAAAGCAATAGCCCAGGGATAACTACTTTTTGATTGCTCAATATGCAAATTTTAATATTAGTTTTGGAAGTATCGATTTAAGCTTAATGTTACCGGTAAAATATATTTTGTTTTTTCAGAGAAGCCAAAACTCAAAGCTACGCTCAAAGAATCCTTCGAAATTCACAAGTGGTAGAAGAAAAATGAGAAAAGAACTGATAAATACCACAGTCTTTGTTAGTTTGTAATTTAGAAAACGATATTGTATTGTGAACAAAAATCTCACATTATCTTGAAAAGTACTCATTGATACCATGTGTGGTCTTTCCCATTTATTTCTGACTTCTTAACATTACCGTGAGACACAAATGAAGAAATCAATGAGTGATACGACATTTACCCTGACACCAGTAAATGTTTACTCTTTATTTTTATAGTGTTATGTTACATGGTAAATGGAGAGACATGGAAACACAAACATACAGTAAGAACAAGTAATATTTGTAAACGATTAATCCAGTCTGCGCTTTTCTTGAAAAACTTGAGTATGATAATTACATTAGCTTGGACGTATTAAATCACTACCTTGTTAAATTGTTTTAAAGACTGAACTACCACATAACTTGGATTTGAGTAATATGACTTTATACATGTGATATTAAAAATCTGCTTTTCCTGTTTATCGTTAATATAAACTGTGCTATTTACTCAAGGCTAAAATACACAGCGAAAAAAAATCAGTTTGATTCAAGTAAGTTATTAAAATTTGAGTCTATAGAAAAAATGTCCAAGTTACGTATATTTTGTTCTTTCTAAATACTGATCAATCAACCAAATTTTGGATTAGGTTGTGGTACTAGATCTTTTCATCACCAGATTTATTTCCTCTATGATTCAAGCGATAAGATATAAATTAGAATCGATGTTAAACCAGTTCTTGATTCTGATATTCATCAAAAGATCAACATTTTATGTAAAAGTTACGTTTTAATTAATAACACTTTCCTGTCATGCGTGAACCATTAAAGTGGAAGCAACGCTAGATTGCGTGTGAGTAGAAAGCACAGACGGTAAGTGTTGGTACTTGGGTGCCCAGTGTGTTATTAAGAAAACATAGACTGTGGTTCTTTAAGGGTTGGGATATTGTAAAGAAGAGTAATTATTGTTATTATTTTTGCAAACCATTTGGAAATCAAAGCGTTTCATAGAAAGAAAATCACCAACTTTGAAATTGTTAAGTAGAGAGTGATACATGTGTTACACAGTACTTGCATGTCTATATTTTATTTAAAATATTCCTCACACAGTGTAATAATAATCTATGTTTTATGTGACAGTAGTGATACCGATCCCTATTTCAGCCAAAGTAAGAGGCGCTAGCTGAAGTGACAGATAAAAAAATGAGATTAGCTCTCAGGTGTAGCATTTACAAATAGCGTGAAGAGCTTAAGCTATTAGAATTATCAAACTAAATACACAAATTAGACTCAGACTTTGAAATGAGCTTTTATCAATCTGTATACTAAAATGTTTGTTCCTAATATCGACCGGAAATGATTTATATATGGAAAGTAATTTTATGAAAAGAACATCGTTTACTCTAAATGAAATCTTCATAGAGCAATACGCAAAACGCGACTTTTATTGTAATTATCTTAATTAATATTATTTTTATGCTTAAGCTTGTTTTAAAGGCATTTTTGTAAAATTGGACCCATTATTCTAAGAATACAAATATACATTTATTTCAGGATTGGTTAGAGCCTTTATAACTATTAATCTAATCCATATTGTATTTTGATAGCTACATAACAAACTTTCAGTATTTTATGTAATCACCACAATAAACATGCTAAATGGAGCGAAGGGCTGTAGGCTTGTTTTTCCACACATGTTCTGGATCTAAAGTACAGATTGGAAGACAATTTTATTGTTCTACAGCTTTTGCTATTATATCGAAGACATCTAAGTTAAGATTGAGAATCGTCATAGGTTGTATTCAGGGAAGTTTGTATGGTTCAAAATATATTTTATTGCATATTAGAATCGCTTCTCTAGCAATCCAGCACTGATTTTATTTCTCCATTTTGTATCTTTCTATCCAAAATATCAAATTAGTGGTTTATATAAAATGCGATTCATTGTACACGATATTCCGAGGATAAGTGAATTTACTGTACAGAACAGATGACGCTTTCTCTTGCTTCGTTGACAATTTTTGAAGTACCTGTTCAAAAAAAATCTTCCCTAATAAAACTAATGATTTTCAGAATGCCTCTGGTGAAATTTAGTTCCACCATTTTAGGAGAAGTAGTCTTAAGACATAATCGTTTTAAATATGGGGTTTTCTTGACACTCAATGTATATATTCCTGCTTTAATAAATCCTTTTATATTGAAGTGTTGAATACAATCGTTGAGCGAGCCTCGTTAATATAATATTGTAGAAGGTAACCATTGAGGCACTGTAGATTAATTAAAAGTCTTGGTAAGAATAGTAGATTAGGTATGCAATGGATTTATAGTCTATTTATGAAATAGCACAAAAATTATGTATTTCTTGAGAGTGATCTGTACGTTCATAACGAAAGTTAACTATAGAACAACATATATTAAATGCATACTTACCTGAATTGGGTTCATGTTTCTTACGTGGTGGTACATTCACGTTGTCAGAAAAACAAGTAGGTTCAAGTAGTCTTGATACAAAATGTGATGTCAGAAAAATACGTACATTCAAGAAATCTTGATACTAAATGATGATGTCAGAAAAAACTTGTATCAAGACTTCTTGAATCTACGTGTTTTTCCAACATCATTAATATATTAAATGTACTTACCCGCCTCGAAGAGAGAGATTGGCTAATAATCTTTTTAAAATTCGAAAAAAACAAGAACAAATTTATATTTAGAGAAATAATGCAAATTTTTATTGAGAAAACATATTTTATATCTTATTTTCTAAAAACCAACAACATAATTTTATCTTTTAATTCTATAATTCATCTATCTATCAAAATTTGCTGTAAATGCCATGAAACTAATCCCATAAATGGATGCGATGCTCAAAAGTTTCATACCGATTTGAAAGGCTAAGCTATTGGCTATCCAGACTTTATTGAATTCAATAGATAACTTTCGTTGTTCTAAACCTTTCAACCAAACTTGAATGAAATCCATGTAAAACCTTCAAACGTAATAACAGACGTATCTACAGCAATGGAAGCAATACTTAAAGCATCGAAAAAGAAAAGTTAAAAATATGTTTTTGTGAACTCAGACACTGATATTGAGTTTTGCTGTTCGTAGAAGGAGACATATTTTCGTGTCGTTAAAAGAAAATATTTTGGATCTTATACATCCTTAGTTTTCTTCAGGAGATCAAAGTTTTATATCGTTTTAAAAAAAACAAATATATAAAAATAGCCTGCGGCTAAACGTGTTCCTTTTCGTGACACTCCCTTCTGGCTTTTAATTATTATTTTTCCTAAGACATTGTAGAATAAGTACTATTTTGTTATCTTATTAGTAAATCCGAATAGAGAAATGCCGAGATTTTGTTTTTTAAAGCAAGGTTAAATATTGTAATTCTATAAAAGTCATAAATGTATTGCATTATAACGGGAGCAATTTGCGAGTACAATGAAAAATAAACAAAATATTACTTCAAACTGTATTTTCTTAGTTACAATAAATTTAATTAGATGCTTAATTATCACTCACCACAGAGGTAAAGAAATTCATTAACCGCACTGTACAGGTAAGAGGGAAGTACTTAAGTATGCGATGAAACTCATGAGGAAGTGATATTTAAATTTTGATTTTTTTATTGAATTTTTAGGTGGATTTTAGGAAAATGTACTTATTAAGCCGCGTTACACCAAATACCTGATATTTCCGTCTATAATGTATATGTTGGGAGTCTAGTAACAAGTATCCTCTACAATACAATGTAAGGGGGATTTTATAATAGGTGTCTTTTTACCATACGGGTTACAGAAATTTAAAATTAAGTGTCTGTCTTCATAGAAGTACTGGGATTTAAGAAGACGTTTTCTTTATCACAGAAGTGTGGCGATTTAATAACAAGTGTAATGAACTGCACTTATTTTATAAGAATTCTAAACATCAAGTAAGGAAATTAATAACTAGTTAATATCTTTAAAATATTCAATAGTTAGTAGCTCTATCAACTACTTAATGTTTATTATCTCCATCAAATATTTAATAACAAACATATCCACTAACGTTATTTTTGGTAATTAATTTTATAAAGTCTTTGTAGCATATAACTCTACTTAACAGACGGGGAAGTTTATTTTATAAATCCAAAAAATTTATAGAATAATATACATACAACCTTTTCGATCGAAAACATGCGAGTTCTTGCTTTAAGTGCATTTTGTAGTTACCAGAAATCTAGAAGTGACCATGGTTTGTGTCCATTTTTGAAACACTTTTGGGACCATGGGTTCGTTAGAATAGTGATAGTCAAATCCCTCTTTTGTATCAGACTAGGGTATTTCAAGAATTGGCTGTGGGTGGGATTGACTAGCTGACTTCCCCGCAGTCTAACCTTTATGTAGCCTTATGCGAGAATCCAAACAAATATTTTTAAGTTTATTATTCTGAAAATTGTCTTGGTAACATAGCAAATGTTACTTCTGATTAAACACGCCTGAAGCTATATATTATTAACGCTCATATTTTGATTCTTTTTCTTCTCTGTCTCTCTCACTGTTGTGCATACTGATTGCTTGCTTAACTTTAATAAATAAATCAATAATTTCAATTTTCAGTAATAATTAAATTTATTAAACAGCGGTACTTTAATTAAGCAATAATTCCCTCCAATGTTCTAAACTATTATCTGACAAAAGTTTGTGTCCGCTTATAACTAGCGAACTACTAGATAGATTGTCATCAAACCTGGCATGTACTCTTAGGGCCCTCACGAAGTAATATAGGGGTGTCAGATCTAACTCCTTATGTCACCCCCGGCGATCCTATTTCTTCCACGTATGTTAAACGGGTACTTAAGCTTGTATAAGATTAAATTATCTTAACTATTAGGCTGTCATAGTGAGTTGTACTTGAGGTCTAGTCTAAAGTGAATGTTATAAGTGAATATTTTAACAGTTTTATCGAAATATTTTATGAACAATAGTATAATGAAAATTGAGAAAGCGGTAAAGGCCAATGAATACGCTTCCTTTTTGTGAATTAACATTATCATACAAAGGAGGTTATTTGAGTAGGTTTAGAACGCCAAAGCAATTCTTTTTACGTCTGTTCTTGTGAAGGAGGTTATTTGAGTAGGTTTAGAACGCCAAAGCAATTCTTTTTACGTTTGTTCTTGTGATCATGTAGGTTGGCTAAGTTATTACAGTGTTCTAATCCGTAACTCTCAATCACAGGACTAATTTGGACGAAATGTAATCTTGCGTAATGACAAACACGAGCACTTAGTATCATTCGGAATGACACTTACTGCATAAATTACAGGTAATGATAAATGAAAGACTCGTACATTAGTATTTTACTTTGATGTTTCATCAGTTCTCTTACTAATATTAATATACGATTTCCGTTTTCCGAGAATTGCATACTCCCAGGGGGCTAAACTTAATTGTTGCTAATTGCCATTACACTCTTAATTAGTTAAATGTTTTTACTTTAAATCCTGATTTTGGTAACATTATAGCTTGTAGATTGTGAACAAAGCGTTGTACTCCTTCTCTTTTAAGGTATTAACATCCTAAAGAATAAAGAATTAACTCTGAACGACTTTTCGAAAAGAAGAACAGTATTAAAACATCTGATAACATTTCTCGTAAAGATAATAAAGCTAAAATATATAAAATATTGGTTTAACAACAGTTTTTAAATAGAATTTTAAAGTGGTTAAAATTTTGAAGAGTTTGAAACATTATTTCTACCAGCTGCATCAGCTTGATATGATTTTTGAGAATTGAAGTCTGAAAAATAAAATTACAACATATGGAAATCGTTAGAGTAAAAGGGAAGATATTCAAGAAAACGAAATAAACAGATTTTACCTTGTTCTTTTTTCTGATAGAAGATTGTTACTTTTATAGCATTATTTTAGAGTATTTGTTAAAAGAAATAAATACAAGAAAACCAAAAAAAAAACATTTATTTGATTCATTTCATGTTTTTTTATCAATTCATTTTAGTTAGAAAATCTAATTAACACAAGCTTGTAATAACATCATTGGGAACATTTGATCAACTTAATTGTGATCATACATACTAGGGCAGAAAGAAAGTTTTAATAAAACGATTTGTACAATACAACCAATCTATGTTCCACAGTGAAGCTTCCACTGGGATAGATGATAAAATAAGATACGTAGGAGACATAAGAAAAGATCAAATTCACAAATTTCATAGTATTCTCGAAGGAGATGATTTTGAAAAATTCTGTTACAGCATCACTGCCAGGAGAAACAGAAGTCGTTCCGCCACCAACTGAGTTTTATAACAAGTTATTCATCATATGAATTTATTAGTCCAAAAGGGATGGCGACAAAAACGAAAAAAGAGATGCTAGCAAAATTAAGACTAACCTTTTATCCGTAGTCGAGTATGTATGCTCCTTGCTGGAAAAACCAGCAAGAAGATGTTTCTGGATTCGTTTGCTACGTGTAAAACCTGTTTTAGAAATGGATAGTTCTATTAGCCTAACGCCAATTGTGACCAAAGTATGTTGTTTAGAAAATGTTAAAGGCATACACATATATAATTCGATTTCCCTCCTTTTCGTCGAAGATGCATGGTTAATATTATAGATATATTTGTTTGGCGTATTGACATTTATGAAAGATAAAAAATAGGTGTTGAAAAAAATCACACAATGAATGACATTATGATCTTTTATTTTAATGGAAAATTTCCTCTGAGCGGATTATGTTGCTTCCAATCATTGAATAGTGTCAGTTGCGAGCACCCAAAAGTATTGTTTTGTGTATTCGTATTAGTGTGTTGAGGTTTTAAAGTTAACTTAAAGTTGTGACTATGAAACATTTTATGCAAAAATTATATATTATAACTTGTATTATTTGTTTATTTGTAATTAAGCACAAAGCTACACAATGAGCTATCTGTGCTCTGCCCACCACGGGTATCGAAACCCGGATTCTAGCTTTTTAAGTCCGCAGACATACTAAGACTTGTAACAATGTAGCAATCTTTAAAGGAAAAGTTAAGAATAAATGACATAAATTCCTCTGTTATCAACCATAAAGTGAATGAAAAGGATAGAAATAACTATATTAGAAAATACATTTGAATTTTAAGTTATAAAAGAGCACATTTTGAAATTTGGTAAAGATATGACATTCATAATCTTAACAAATAGCAAATATATGGTCGTACATGCTAAACTAACAATACTTGCGAATAATAAACCCAATATATATACACGCAAAGTTAAGTAACATTGGAACTCATAGAAATAGGACAAATGAGTGTTACATGGATGTATAACGTCTAATAGCAAAAACATCGACTTGTGAAAACATTCCGTAAAAAAAATGTCTTAGAGAAGCACTAATTTCATGCGCATACTGATGGAACCGTATTTTCATTTACTTTTATTTTACGAACCCCGTTTCACGTTTTCTGTTAATGTTTATTACTGGTGGTATTCCTAATTACCTATACGCAGTCAACATTATACATACATATATCTTAGTAATGTAATATTCGCACAACTCTGACTATATGTAATTACATGATCATAAATTCTGGGTTATAGCATGCTTTAAGTGATAGCTGAAAGCAGTCAGTTATATCTCTATGAAAACATAAATTTGAAAGAACTTCATTAACCTGTCGTGAATTTATATTTACAGTTAACTTTATGAGATGCTCCACTAAGTTTTCAAGTTTGCATATATACTATGTAAAATATTTCAACGTTTAACTGCTCGCTTAGACTGAAGATTTAATGTTGCTATATCATATTTTGAACAGCTGTTTTGAAGAACAGTATTGTACGATCGCTTTTTATATGTCTGTCTGTTTCCGAGGTAAAAGTTTTTCGCACACACATAATACATGCAAAAGTAAAATTTAAACCAATTTTTCATTAACTAGACGCTCTATTAATTACATTGATCGAAAATGTCCCCACTCTTACATGAAAAAAAAAAAATCCATTATAAACATCGGAGCATGACTTCTTTAAAATCCGCAAAATTGACAACGTGTTACTTTATTTATTGTTTGATTTATTTATTATTAGTTACGCTAGAAGCAGCTGCGAAGGATTTTCTGTTCTGAAGAATTCGATTAGTCATTTTTCTTAAGGCTCTAGTGAAAGCACATGTTGAAGTAAAGTATAAGCGCTCTTTGAGACGCGAAGCTGCTTCAGTGAAAGCCGCCCTTCTTATTTGCAATTCATTTTGGCTTTTTATAAATGTAGGATGAAATTCATTTAATAGATAAAAGCACGATAGGAGTAAGCAAGTTCAGACAGATGTAGAGCTAATTTAATCATCACAAAGTACCGCAACATGGTTCTTTTATTGCAACCGCTAGTTATTCAACTTTTGGTGCTTGTTTAGAGAATCTTCATAGCATATCAGAGTTGTGAACTTAATCTTTTTTATGTATCATGCGTTGCGTTAAGAGCTGTCTTTCGAATTTTGTAGTGTGCAAAACATTTTCATTTTAATCCAACACCTTTTGCTGAAAAATTTCTAGATTTCTGTACGCTCATATAAATAAATCTATCTTATGAAACAGAAATTTGTTCTTAAGGGTTTAAGTTGTTTAGTTGTGTAAAATGAAAAAAACAAACAAAAAAACAATGGTATTTGAAGTTTAATGTACTATATTTGATAGAATATTTTCGTTTTCACAATGCATGATTGAAAATAAAGTTAAACTAAATAAAAAGAATTATACATATTTACCTTTGTTTCGCCTTATTTTGAACATAATATACCAAATTTTAAAATAATCTCTTTCGGCTTTATGATGAAAGCCATCCTTAAAACTGATACTTATAACTGGAATTATTCATCAGTAATGTGCTGAGATTAAATATAACTAATTGTTGATCATTATCAGTGGAGTCAGTTTTCTGCCAATTAGAGTAGCTGATCTTCAGGACGTTTGTAGGTAATACAAGTTCTGAGCTCTTTGAAACGAAGAAATGTGCCAACAGAGACGGAGGTCAGCTCCATAACCCCAGTAGTTATAAACACCAATACATTCACAAATATAATGTATTACTCAATTGTTCTGTTCACACATCCCATATTCAACCAGTCATTAGGATTGCAATGAAAAGTTTTTAGGGCTCTATGCATCCATTGTCATTAGACTCATAACCTTGGATGAGTAATGCTTCAGATGGAAATGAGAGAAATAGTTTAGCAAAGGATGACTTCTATCATTTGAGACACTTGGCCTTGAAAATAAATAAAATAACAATTGCTGTTGAGCAACATCAGAGTGGCGATTTTATGACGATTTGGCCTATTGGAAAATGTACTATTTACTGGACCAAATTCAAGTCTTGCTGTCAATGAACCAATTGGAAGTTGTCTAACTATGTGCATAATCTGTATTGCTTTGCACAGGAAAACCTGTCATGGTATAATTGTATCAATCTTTGAGGGGGGTCTCTTCATGGAGTGTCTGCTGAGTACTCTCCTAAGACACAATAGAAGTGTCAGAGATGTTGTGTCTATGGAAGGTCATGTCTGTGATAATTCAGTTTGAGGTGTTTACCCTGAAAAAAGCATACGACAACCTATCAGAAACCAATGGCAGTTATAGCAGTAGCCCCGTTGTGTGCATGGCTTCCATGGGCTGTCCCATTTAGACGAGCTCTGATCTGACACTGGTTATAATCCATTATATTGTTATTAGGTTCAGTCATGGAGGATATGGACTGGATCAGATAGGGCTATGTTGAACCCGTTGTTCCATCTGGATCATTGTTGGAGAAGAGAGAGATCCTAACTAAAGACCAAACTTTTAATTCATCTAAGAATCCAATGGAGAGCAAAGACACACTATTCACAACATTCTCTGTAAATATAGACTTTAATACTTTAAAGAAACTAACAGACAAACGAAAGTTAGAACCAGGAGCGTAATAGCCCATCATTTATCTACAATAGCAAATAATGCCAGAGAAAGTAAGTATGCAATTAAATGTAACAATATGAAAATAATGGGATATGAACCACTCACAAGAAAAAACAAAAAAGAAAAGAAGCATTCTACATCCACCACCTAACTGACGTATACTCACTCAACCAGGTATAAACGTAAGTAAAGAAACCTTGATTCCCTTTTTGAAAGCTTTTAAAGTTAATTGATTCAATGCCTAATTAGAGAGACCATGGTTAAGTGGATATAATACTTTCCACTAAGAAGACAAGGAAAAATTAAATATTGGTTACTACCATCATAAATGCAGCACTTGTCAGGGGTTCCCTTAAAATCACAGCATATTAACTGCCAAACCATAGAATTCAACTAGTTTGTTCTGAGTTTTAATATTGTTGTTGTTGCCAGAACTACAATGACCCATAACTACCCAAAAGAGCTTGAAGTGTTTGTCTAGTCTGATCTAGTTGATCGCCTTATGTAAGTGGGGTTAACGCCATTTATCACCAGCTGACTATGACTAACCTTAGATCAGCTTATTTTTCTTTGTTAATATTGGAACGTTACAATTATTATCTTACACTGGTGTCTGTACTCGTAAACAACCATAGTTTAAAGTAAGGACTCTGTTATTCTAACTGTTCCCATTTCTATAGTTTGATTGTCAAGCCATCATTTATCAACTCTAAAATTGTAGCAATCATCAACCTAACCAAAAAGGTTGGAGCTGGAGGATTTCACCCACCTCGTACTATAAGCGCTCAGCTCAAATTAATTGGAGAAGTATGATAATTCACCACAGCAAATCATCCTTCAAACTATAGCATCAGGAAGATCTAATAGTTTTATCAGCTTCTCAGCAGCTCCTTCTGTAGGGCTTGTGACCATTAACATTAAAATCGTGAAGTGCTTTACCAAATGCTTCACCAAGGGAAAATAATGACATCGTGACATCATAAATACAGTTCATCAAGCGTCTGATAAAGGCACAGCAATAAACAAAAGGTACGTTCATTTGTAGCCACAAAAATAAGTCCAAGGTAATGACACTAGCCCATTTTCAACCATAATGCATCACCACTGGTTTGAAGGTCTAGGAATTATATATATATCCCCATTGATAAACTTCCTGGCTGAATTTCACCTTCCAACATTGGAACACTGGTACTATGAATACTTAGACCAGTCTGCTTTTTAGACAGGTTTCTGGTCATTGCTAGTACAAAAATAGTGAAGAGCTGCACTTAAAAGGTTTTCAAAACGCAAGAGACATTTTGCAGCAAGCTTTGCAGTAAGATTTCTAGTGAATCCTCTATTCCTTTGTATTTGTTCATAGAATAACCATTGAAGTTCATAGACCCGAACAGTTGAAAATAATTTAAACTATTTATGTATCAAATTGCTTCCGGATCCATGCCTTTGTTGGTTACAAGGTCTTTCATAATGTAATTAACCCAGCTAATTACTGTTGATGTTTATTGTGCATATTAGATTTTAAAAAATGAGCCATTTCATCCAGTTTTATTTTATTTCCACTAAATGATGTAACGGACAAAACTATAAGTTACTCAGTATAATGCAATGTACAGATCCTAATAGCATTGAACACTATGTAAACAAATTGGTAGCTTGAGGAGTAACTTATTTGGAATTTAAAGAGAGTATTTCAGTTTCCTTTGATTTTAATACGATTCAGTCTAGATTTTCTTCTTCTCATTGATCTGATGGACGTTTTCGTGATCGTTAAATATATTTTATGAACTTATTGACCTGATAGTCGTGCTGAAAGATGTAACTGTCATAAACCATATTTGTCTCTTTTTGAGTGGCTCATTTAGCTAAAATGATGCTAATACCGAACTTTTTGAATTTTGTTCAACCATATACATTTAAATAATGGCCTGGAAGCAGCTGTCCTAACTTTTACGTTATTTTTTTGTATCATCTCTAGTTTCAGTTCTGTTTCAGGATCAACTGTGTTGAAAAGTTTTCATTTACTTGTCTTTAAATTTGTCCGTTTTAAGAGTAAGTTTGTCATGTTCAGTACAAAGCAATCTATATGAAACACTTCTTTCAACACAATTCATTACGTCAAATTTTCCCACCCAAATAATTCAAACCTTCTATTTGGTGTTACTAAGCTCATTTGTATGCGTCGGTGTTTTCCATTCGGGAATATCGTGAATAAATTAATATCTTATTTAGTTATGCGCTGTTGGTATAGTTTGTTTTACTTAAGTAAACCAAATTATGTTCTGATGAGGCTGATAAGAATGCTAAATATTATAATAAAGAATATATATCCTTAAAAGGTATTTTTACCGTTTTTCAGGTCATATCTATGTGACTGTTTCTCTAAAAATTATCCTTTCCTTCCAAAGTACTTAAACATTCAAAAATCAGAACACAATACCATTATAGCCTAATTTACGCATGTATTTACAAACACCCACACAAATACACATGTGTACAACGTAGATTGAGGGTTTTATTTATAATCAAATAGATGTATAGTTTGTTAAGAATATATTAAAAATATAAAACTTGTAGAAGAAAAGGAGTAGATGAAACATCGGAAACTTAAAAATAAAACACTAACTCTAAGAACTCCAATAAAAAATTGATTTCTTATTTTGTAAAAATGATAAAGGACAATAGTGGATTCTCCTTTTTTATTTTACTTTGTAATGATTAACTACGTTTCATGACTATTTAAGCGTATTTTAAACATTATAAATACAGAAAGAGGTATAATTTGTCTAAATCATTCATAGAGTGTGTGCTTATTTTAAAAGTGGGCTGATAAACGAAACACCCTTAATAACTTGACTCGTCGACAGTAAAGGAGCAAATACGATTCGTGGACAACTTTGTTGTAGACATTGTTGATTAAGATCG
Organism: Limulus polyphemus; assembly: GCF_000517525.1. Taxonomy (NCBI): domain Eukaryota; kingdom Metazoa; phylum Arthropoda; class Merostomata; order Xiphosura; family Limulidae; genus Limulus; species Limulus polyphemus. The sequence goes on along the minus strand of NW_013665866.1, from coordinate 637,104 downwards.
AAAATGTGACAAGCACAGTCTGTGAGCATCCATTAGATTTGACTCAATGATAAGAAAGTGTAATAAGTAGCGACTCTTTACACTTTAATTTGACATTCTGCGATTGCCTTACTTCTTTAAGCGACGTGTTGTTCTTTTTGAGAGATAAACTCACAAAATAATTCTCCGAACGCAATTCCATTAAATGACAAAAAATGTATTGTTGAGACTCCAAGTTAATACTAAGAACTGTCCTGTCCAAAAAACAAAATGGTTTGTTCTTAACACACGCATTTGTATATATGTGAGCGTTTGTTTATTTGGTAGTCGTGTTTGTGTGTGCAGATATATATTTGATAATGAAATACGTCTTTGCGATAACTTCAAAGCAAAGCTTTTGTTGGAAATTTGAAACGTGCGCTTTATTAAAATAATTTTGGAAAACTAAAGATGTATATATGTATACACTGAGTGCAACTGAAAATGTTGCATCTTAACCTCTTGACAAAGATTGCTGCTACATGCATTTTTCTATAAAATCTAATGTCTATGTTGGGTACTTACTTAAAATATAAATTACCTTTGCTGGAAGAAAATGGAGCTTGGTATTCAGCTTTATTCATGTCGAATTGTCATGAGTTGGGTAATGTGCTGATTGAATAGCTATAGTTCAAAAAAAGTAAGGCATTTCTTTCAAATATTAATCTGACCTCCCTTCTATATCCGATTCATTTCATTACAATTATTATTTTTTTAGATAGCAGAGAAATAAAGAATGGAGATATTAATTTCAAAAACAATATATCGTACTGAGTCAATGGTAGAAAAAAAAACAACCTTAAATAATATTGTTAATAAAAGGTCATTAGTAACATTTAAAAAAAGTACACTCATTAAATACAGTTGCTTTTGTAGGACTGAAAATGTGTTATTACTTCAGACTTTGTTGCGTTATTCTATGATTAAAATGAGGACACGAGGTAATGATATAACACAGCAAGATAGTAGCGAACCAGTGCACAATAGGCTGATATTACGATGCTTCCCTGGAGTAAAATACTTCGAGGAACTGCTGAGTTATAATTACTGGCCAGAGCAATATCCGGGTTCTTGTGCCACCGGAAGAGTTGCTTGTTCTTTGAAATCACATGTCTCAAATCAGGTCATTTGCATGAACTTCGTAAGCGAGATTCAAATTGTCTGAAGATCTTTATTATCAATAATCAACAACTAGATGGTTATGTAAGCCAAGTCCTTAAGAGGATTACTACTGGCAATTGATATTCATAGAGCTTTTACAAAGCTCCAATGATAGATGAAGGAACGGAAGGAAATGACATTAGGTTTATCCAAATCTATGAACTTTATGTGAAGCTTACTTAGCCACCATATTACATATAATGCATTATGAACTGAGGATTAATCCATTTCGCTGTTACTGTCATTAATAGACAACTAAAGTCAAGCAGAACAGGATACTCCCATTATAAGCATCAGCCATAAAATCGTCGCACTACAGAACTTAATGTATAATAAAGATAATCCTAATTCTATGGTAGCATCAAATTTGCTTATTACAATAAAAACGCAATATAAAGGATGAATGTTAATATATATATATGTGAAGACTGGATAAACATTACAACATAAACGTGAAAAATACTTAAATTCTACATAAAAATATCACGTGTAACTCATATCCATGTCATAAAAAGAAAAAAAAGGCGTTTAAAGTAAAGCAAACCATTGCGGAATCAAATTGATGTGGGAAAAATAGGAAAATTGTTCTCTTTCATTAATGTGTTTAAACAACGTGTTATTCTTAAATTTACTTTAATACTGCGTGGGATAACAATAGTCCATTATAGAAAAGTAAATTAAAATCACTAAAAACTCTAGAATACAGTATCTTCCAATATGTAACATCTCATAAATGGGTGTCATTGAAAAATGGTTATAATTTCATAGAGCCAGTAATATTGATAAAACTCAAAACAGCGGTACTCGAGAAAACTGTACTGAGGTTATATTATGTGAGAACTCAAATACACTTTGAGTTGGAGACAGAACCAGATGAATCGCACTTGAATAATTACAAGAGTAGCTAAGCCTTAAAATCAGAAACTGAAATATGCTTTAAAAAGTCGTCGTGCCATTTATCAGCAACTGATAAAAACAGAACAATAACAACAAAACTTTAGTTCTACCGTGAAATGCTTGTAACCTTACGAATTCTATTATTATTATTATGACATTAAAACTTCATACTATTTTACTTCTTGTTTTATAAAGTTTCAAGGTCGGACATGGCCCAGTAGTTAGGTGTGTGTTATAAGAGTGACGGTCAAATCCCATTATTCGATTACAAAAGCCCAAGAGTTGGTGGTAGATACCGTAGACAAGGTACCTTTCATCTAGTCTGTCGGTTCAAACTTAGGGACGACTAAAGTTTCATTCTATCTGCAGTTAAAATGCATATTTTAAAAGTAAACAAAATAAAGTTGACAGAGTTTTGTAGGTGTTTGTGGAAACAAGCAGCATATTATCAATATTATATTATAACATTATCAATATTATAATTTCATAATTATAATATGATTGAATCAAGATTGACATCAAGATGTAGCTTATAATTTATTTTTTTATTTTCTAAATCTTAATTTTTAAAGAAAATATTTAGTATTTTGATTTTTTCAAAATGTTCATTCATTACAGCTTTAGAATAAAAATGTGATATCAGCTTAAGCATGTAAAGTATCTGACATTACAACCTACGTTCACAACAAATATGGAAATTTTACCATTATCCCCATTTTGAAATACTTTATTTGAGCGCTTAACAGCCCAGGATTTATTGTAATCATGGGCAAGAAAAAGTAAACCTTCGTGTAACTGGACTGTTCTATTCTCACACAAAATCCATTCTCTACCAACTATCTGCTTGTTTTTCAAACAATTCAGCTACATATAAACCTAGACCTAACGATCTTTAGATATGAAACTTATTAATGTAGATATATATAAACTTAGTTATATACTACTTTTGTATCGAAGTCTTTAATATTTGACCTTATGAACATAGGCCTAACAAAAGCTGTAATACTAAAGGTGTAAACGTAGATCTAACGAAACCCTTTCTTCTAAAGTGATTTATGTACGTGAATGATGAACCAACGTAGTATTACATGCACATGAGAAAGTCGTCAAATAAGTATTCCAATACATAATCAACTTCATTTTGCGTCAGGTAGCTATCATTTGAGCCTTATAACAATTATACATCGTTATAATACAGGTGTTTTGAAATAATCATAGATAGTACACCTTGATAAAATAGAAAAGTGAAGTTATGGTATATTTTTTAATTGTTCTGTAATTTGTTTTTGTGGGAGGGAGGACTGTTAAAACACAGTAAAGTAGAAATATACAACATCAAAACGTTTCACCGAGTAAAAAAGTAACGTTTTTGATATGATTTACTTAAAAGACCGTATCTCATTATACCAACACAAACGGTCTAAAAAGCTAAAGAAAAATAAAAAAAAATCATGCATGTGGTAAAAACTTCGAAAATATACTTTGCTTAGAATCAATAGCGTAAAGATTGTTATATATATATGAGTGATCACTTTAATTCTATGTTTGATTGAAACTAAGTTGAGGGAATTTTTCACGTTCTTCACGCTCAGGCTGTTGTATATACGAGCATTGCTTCTACGAAACCATTTTAGTTGACTTTTCCCGTCCAGGAAGTTTCTCCTGGCTATTTTTTGGTTTATAGCAATAATAAAAAACTAAATTTTTCACATCAAAATAAATGTATTTATTTTGAACTAGAAGTTATGTTAGTAATATCTAATACTTTCGCCAATAAGCAGTCATACGTCATGTCGAAAACGTTTGAAAGCAAATTTGAACATGAAACAAGTAATATTGATAACTCTTTTGCTATATATAACAACAACACCAAGAGTTTCACCTCATCATTCATTTAGAACTAAACAAATCATGATGCTTTCTAGCAATTTCAGAGAAACCAGTAAAAGATATTATATTATTGAATCTATTTTACATAATCACGTAGAAGGGTATGACCAGTGGTATAGTATGTTTTTGAAAGTATCAGGCTACAAGAAACCAGCTGAAAAGTTATTCAACTTGATATTTTTTCACCGAGTGTTTTCTGTGAGTTGCTCTATTTTAATAGTTATATTTTAAACAAGAATATTTGGAATGTGTTGGCTGTTTCCGTGAAGCTACAGGAAAATATTAAACTATCCGATAAAGTACGTCAGGTGAGGAAGAAAAACAGGTGTCTTTTAACGGAAACTTATCTATATATTTGCTTGTTTTGATGTTAGTACTACACCATAGTCTTTATAGATATAAAAGTAGTTCTGATATTCATAGAACAAGGATCACTCTTATGCTACATACGCTATATTAAGATAGGCACATTTAAATATAATGGTAAATATAATGAAAGCACAGAGTTCTAAATGTTTACTACTATAGTCGTACATATAAAATAGCCTAGGTATATAATTACATGTGTGTGTGTACATTTACAACTATTTTTTACTTGGTCACACTTCTGTATTTACACTCGATGTTCTTCATCTGTTTAGATGCGCCCCCTGCAGCATTTATTTTTCACAACTGGACTTCTCGAGACTAAGCCTGATGCTTTAGGTGTTCTGGTAGTTAAATTGCACGTTACTATCAAAAACGGATGTTTTGTATCATCTCATATTAAACATACATCGACTCTGCAATCAACTAAAAAAATGAACAGACTTGGTAAGACAGATTTGACTGCATTGATGTAATAGTTTGTCAACAAAAACAAATAACTTTTTCGATACTGTTACTGCAGTACAGTAAACTTTGTTTTCTATTGTTATACTTTACTCAGTAATATTCTTACTTCTATGCTTTTACAGCAATACACAATAATTTCCTTTGCTTCTGTATTCTCGCTAATTTACTGATAAACTTATGTACAATATAGACAATTGATATTGTTGTTTCTATGTCTATATTTCTATATTTTTAGTATAATACAGAAAATAATCTTGCATATAGATAGTTTGTTTTATTCTATAAATATTTTTCACTTCACATATGACTTATCAAGAGTCTTCATCAAGATTGATCGGTATCGTTGTGTGGGGTCGAGTATGGCCTAATGATTGACGTGAACGAACTGTGAATCTGAGAATCCATGGTTCGTTACCCGTTGCCAAAAAAGCCTGCATTCCACCCTTTGGTTCGTGGGTGCGTTATAAAAATGATGGTCACATCTCATTATTCGATCAGGCAAGAGTATCCCTAGAGTTTGTGGTGGGTGCTGTTGACTAGCTGCCTTCCTTCTAGTCTATAAATTCAAAATTCAAAGAGTATTACTGAAGGCAAAGCTGTTGTTCTTGATACATATTTTAAACGACACTGGAATGTTGTGGTTGGTACGTTCCCTTTAGTTTAATTTTTACAACAAATACTTTAACCTTTGGGAATTAAATAATTTTATTTTGGATTTATTTCTATCGTTTTTTTTCTCTCTAGTTGTATTAATCTTTTTTTTTCACCTAAACGTACGTTTTCCTTGGGATCTGAGAAAAACAATAGTTCCAAATCGGCTTTGTATATCGACAATCTTTGGAATTTTCTGATTAGTCTAACAGATAGAGCGCTTTAAGTTTTCATGAACAGTTTTTATTGGTGATATTAGGGAAGCTACGTTGTCAGAAGATCCGTTCCATTGAATTATACGCATCCTTCATTTTCAGAATGCTTGGAAAAGTCCTTGGTTGTATATTTAAAGGGAATGCTTGGTCGGATTATCTGTTATTGTTTTCCCAATAGTACAAACATATTTGCTCAAGTTTTCTTGGGCTGTTATAAGGCTTGCTCTTCTATCTCCAAGTTTTTACATTATTGTTGGGTAAGAACATTGGAAAGCACGTTGGTTTCGCGAAGATAAACTTACACTACGCTGTGTTAGCATCCTTGTTAAACTCCCTCAGGTAGCGAGTTTTTGTTCACCTTTTCGTATTGATTAACATTGTCTTTATAAAGATTTTCATCAAAGGCTGATTCTAGTAACGAAGGTGGTTTTTTTATTCAAGTCTTCTTCAAGAACTAAAACTTATGTGATTGTTTTTTATTCATGTTAAAAGTATTGCTATCATGTCTTAATAATAGCTGAGATATCTCCCATATGTCACTGCTTGTTGTGAATACAGAAACAATATAAACCGGGGTTATTTTAAACCATTTATTTATAAGTAGATTTTACTCCAAACTTAGAGTTTAATTTTGATATAAAATTTTCACTTCTTTCAGTACTGAAAATCTTGTGCATGTGATTAGTGAAGTAAATGTTTTTGGTGGGGAATCGAAATACACCAAATCTATTATTGTGGATAATGTTTTTCTTGTTTTTTTAAAAGATTTAGTTGCTGTAATAAGCTATAATTGCAGTAACACAACCTAAGTAACAATCAACATATAAAGAAGAACAGCTTAAGAGTGATTAGAGCTCACATACTTATAAAGACAAAAAATGAGAGAATCAGTGTTGTATTCAATAGAACAAAGAAATTGTTCTAAGAAGAAAAGTAATATGTTTTAATTACAAAGTATTTGATTCAAAATATTTTTTATATTTTATTATGCCTATATTTTAGAGAAAGGATTAGACATAAAAGTGAAAGAGAACAGAGAATTAAATTTTTCTAAAAATGTTTATATCAGTATTGTCTGTATGTTTCAAAGATATATTGACATTGTAGTTCATAATTGAAACAAGTGCTTGAGTTGGATGAAAAACATATAAACATTTTCAAAAACATTTCTGCAAATAACGTTTTAACATGTAATTCCCATAAATTTCAGTTTTTTAGCCAATCTGGAATTAGTTTAAATATATTTACGGTTTGATCATATTATAAATAAACTTGGAAAACCTTCCAAAACCCGCTTGTGTAAATTCGGAAGGGAAATAAATGTTAATAAAGATAGGTACGCAGACTATATACAGTTCCAAGATAAGCTATTAGCAACTTTTAAGTCATTATATTTTTGAAACTTTTGTAACAAAATTTTATAAAATGCTCATTATTCGATGTCACGTGAAGATATCGGGTCGTAGGATTGTGATCTCGAATGCTCTGAGTGTTTATTACTCAATAAGAAATTCATATATTCAGTTAAATATTGTGCTATGCATGCGTCTCTAGAACATGATGTATGCCTTTATTTTCATTACGAATGTTCGTAGAGAGATCTAACTCCTTGTTTTGTGTCTAGAAATAGGTTTTAATGCTGTTTCTTACTGTATACTGATTAAAATAAAACTATTCAGTGGTTCAAACCGTGCTACTACTCTAGTTCAGTACTATATTCAAGTCTCTTTGAAGCTTTTACATAACTTCTTAAGTTGCTATCAGCTTGGAACACACCTTGCTGTGTATCATTGCTTTGGTTTTAGATACACTACTATAAAAATAAAAACAAAGCCTTGTTTCTATTTTTAAGACTAGCTTAGCAATGGTAAGTTGAACTTTCACGTTAGTTGACGCGTCTTGCTTTTTCAAACACTCTAAAAAAGCTGGGAAAAGAAAAAAAAAGTGAGAACCTCGTCGGAGATAACGAGCCTTACGCTTAACCGGAGATAGTTTTGTGACATGCTACACCTTATCGTTTGGAAAGCAAGTCACAGGAAGAACCCCATGGGAGAACTTATTATGTCGATAGCACGTATGATATAAAAGTTACATCGATCCAATCACGTTAAACCTGCTCTCGTCTATGTAATCTTTGGCCAGGCTGCCAAACAAACTTGCTACTGATTTCTTTCCAGTCACAGTATGTATATCTTTATCTTATATACTAAAAAGGATCGAGTCCTGAAGAATACCTAAAAGTTTAGGGCTGCATGTGCAGAAGGAATTCGGAAAATGTGCAGAATAGAAGAAAAAAGTTCTTAAAGATAAATAATACCCTGTATCTTGCTGAAGTGTGAATAGTGGCATTGGGGTACTTTTGAAATTCGATGGAAATTTGTGAGACCAAGCCCATTGGTTCTAAGGAGGGAACCAATAAGACAGGCTGTGTTTGGCATGATCGATTTCTTCTGAATTCATTTCGCTTTTATTGACATAATAGACTTCAATTCCAATGGATTTTCCTGGAAGATTTTTACCATTTGTTCAATCTAAAACAACCTTGTCAGAGCTCTTTGTGGAGCTTGTTAGAAACTTTCGATCTTAGAGCCTTCAAGCACATTTCCAATTTCACACATGTGAAAATTTCAATGTTAACAAAAAAGACGTATAATAATTTGAGATTAACAACTATTACCTCTTCTATTTTACAGAGCTTGTCATTTTTTAATGTTCTTTGAAACAGATAGTTTTTTTTTGTACGAAATCAACAGATAAAATACTTTAACTACATTCCCTGTCCTAATAAGTAATATACATTATTCCAAAAGAAACCGTTTTCGTTCCCTCTTTTTAGAATTATATCTCGTGTAATGATCAATTGTTTTATTAATATGTACAAGTAAGTTATTTAATATTTAAATTATTTTCTTTATTTGTAAGTATACTTTGGTGAAACAGCTTTAGTGTTCTGTAAAAACTCGCAAAGTATGAGCAAAACATTCATCTGATTGAATTTAACAAAGAAATGAAATATTAAGCGCTGTTCTTTATGTTCTTTAGCCTGTACTTAGTTTCATATTGCACTTAGGTATTTCATAGATGATAAAAGGAACTTGGTTACAATAATTACTTCGACTTCTAAATCTTGATTTTATGACTTATTTAACCAACTATTTGCCCACTTTTCTTTCAATACAGTTTAAATTTATGACTTTATTTGAGCCTGTTATCTTGGAATAAGTTTTTCCGCTTAAAACGCACTGACTAGCTTTAATGATTATTCAATGTTAAAGATTTAAACACATACGTAATCATTATAAAGTTAGCTAACATATTTTAGCATTCATGATTCGATGAAGAACCATCAGAGAACTGCAATATGTGGGTAATGAATTAACAAAACGGTGAGATAAGTGATTCAATGACCAAAATATTTTCGCCCGGGGACTCTGGACATTAAAATCGCACAGCTATCCTGCTACACTGTTCGATGTGACTACCGTTATGTCCACTATTGCTCGTATTCGTGAGAAAATACGACACATAGCTAAACGATACTGTAAGACTTCCAACGTTGTATTTGGTCTTCTAAGTTTTTTAGATTTGTCAAGGTAGCGCGCACAACACGATACACCAATAATTTGAACTGGTCCTTTAGACAAAACCAACACGCGTGAGATCTCAATATCATGCTGACTATGCGTGTATAGAAAATGTCTGTAGGTGCATTTCTATGTAGTGTTGGTTAGAGGATTATTCTCTACAGTGTAGGAGTGGCATGTTTCAACGTGGATCACTGTTACTATGCGAAATTCATTACGTATTGGTTCGTCAAACAAACGAGACCCAATAACAAGTGCAATTGTGAATCCAATCCAAACTATTTCTTTCTCATCATACAGTGGACGTACATAAAGACACGTGGATTGATGTCTCCTCAAGTGACACAGCTGTGAGTGTTTATTTTGTAGAGAAAACTGTGATTCATTAGTCCACAAGATATTGTCTAGCCAAGTGTCGTCAAGCAAGGAATGAGAGGACAAAAATCTAGACGACTGTGCGCATCTCCTGGTAACAGTTCATGGGTGACATCCTGTAGAAGTATATCTTCATTATCTTACCAGTGACTTTACGGTCTATTGATTGTGAGATTTTGAAATGCTTAGAAACTTGACTGGTGTTACAGTATCCTTGGGGATTTTGTTTCCAATGGCAACCATTGTTTGCAAAGGTTAATCTATAGCTCAAACAACTGTTGTGAGCGACCATTGCAAGTTTCATCAGCAACCAATTTTGTTTGCTCAAATTGTTTTATGAAGATTTGTGAAGCCTCATTGCTGCAGGATCATCTTTCCTTCACACTTTTGATAGGGTCTTAATGCTGCATCAGTGTTATTACTGATAATTGGTGTTTGCACTTGAATCACCTTTCCCATCCTCTTATTAGTCCATCTGATCATTGTTTGTTTATTTCTGTTATGGACTTTAGAGTAGGACATCTAAATTAATAATATTCCGATTCAAATACGGTTTAATATATTTTATATATTTGTTCGTCTGTTTGTCTATTTATCTAAGCATGTTTTTCTTTGTTGAAAAATTTGTTACACTCATCAGTTAATCATCATTTGTGCTAATGACAGAAAAGCGTTACGTTGCTATTAACGCAAAATGTGTGAAATAAAAATATTAACATTAATGAACAAGTAAACTCAGTTTGTAAATATTGCAACAAACTGTCTCTTGGCAACAACTTGCAAAAATGAATACAGCGTTAATACATACAACTTCGCAAGTGAACAAAAACAATGTTTAGTGTTCCATTCACAAAACGTTATAGCAATAAGTATTAAGTTTTAATTTATTATAAAAGAATATTTAAAAAGATTATGTATATTAAATCCTGCTAAAACTGAAAATAAGAAGTTCCCCATACCTTTTTTTCCATTTAAGACACACACCCCTTTTCAAGTTATTGCATAATGTTATACGATGTAATGAAGCTTATTCCTGTCTCTTCCTAATGGGAACCAGATAATAAAAGCAAGTTGTCATGTTCTGCTGTCTATACTGGTGTATGTAGCGCCGTGGGATGTCTCTGTGGGGTTATCTATCAGTATATTTAGGATGAAGTTTTCACACTCAACTTAATTGACAATAAAAAAAGTACTAGATGCTCAGCTGGGATCAGCATTGTCCAGTCTTCCATATTTGATTATCCTAACTTCTTTTGGTGCCAAAGTAAACCTTCGAAGTCATCTTGTACGTGTGTGTATGTAGAAGATAGCTGAATAAATATTTTATTGTCTTTTGATCAGACTTCGTGAAAGGCTTTTCATAGAGAAAAACCTATATGAGGATAGATCTTAGCAAAGGTCTTACAATATCTTGAATGTGTGTGTTTAAGTTTTGTAATGTTGTTTTACCGGGTTGTCGGTTGTAAACGAAACCGTCTTGATTCTTTTTTTTTTTATACAAAAGTAAACTTGATTATTAGTGAAATATAAGTTGTGAAGGGAGATTTTTTTCTTAAATCTCTTTAATCTGTGTGTAGAAATTTGAGGCATTATTACCAATAAACTAATTTGAAACTTCATTTGTAACCTTGTCTTTTATTTAGTTAGAAGTTATGTGTTTTGTTGATCTCATTTATTTTGGATATAGTTATATCTAAACAAAAATGAAATGTTTTGTGGTTTACCCGCAGAATTTTAAAATGTTTGGTTAATTTTGATATTACTTTTACAGACTATAAAGTGAAATGTTTCACGTTGTAACTGTTATGTTTAGGTATATTTCATATTGTGGAACCGTGTTTCATGTTGGATTAGTCTTAAAATTAAAATATGTCTGATAAATATAGTTTAATTATAGGAATGTGTTGAATATTGGAACAATATGAGACATTATTGTAAGAATAATAAGTCGAGTTCAAGTTTTTCAATACACCAGTAAACTTCGCTTAACCGAAACACCGCGTGTTTGTTAGCATATTAGTGTTTCACTGAATAAATTAGATTTGGAAAACTCTGGTTAAATCAAATATATATTTTAATTTTAAGCACTGCAATGAGATTCCTAGAATAAATTAATTGGATATGTTTTTAAAATGAATAGTTTCTTAGCCATAGTTAACCTTCAATCTAAAGTATAAAGGCGTGTTTCAATAAAGTAAAACAACATTGATTTGATTTCAAACTTTTCTGTGGATTTTTTATACATATTTTACGAAACTTACACGTTAATTTATTTCTCTCATCATGACCCCCTGTTCTTCTATACCCGTATCCTCAACGTTCAGACATTTAATTTACTTGCTTAAAATCATTAATTTTCATTGATTGGTTCGTGAATAAGCACGAGAATCTCAAAGTTATGTTATCGATAATTGGTAAAGCCTTACGTAACCATTAGCAAATAAATCTCACAGATAAATGTAAGATATTTCTTCTGGACTGAGTTTATTTGTATCATTATCAAGAGAACTTCTTGCTATGATACAATCGACAAGTATCTGAATATACATAAGGAACAAAATAGTTGTATCAAATTCCCCCCCCCCCCCGTGGCACAGCGGTATGTCTGCGGACTTACAACGCTAGAAACCGGTTTTCGATACCCATGGTGGGCAGAGCAGAGATAGCCCATTATGAAGCTTTGTGCATACCTACAAACAACAAAGCTGAACTCATTTGACAGTTTTCCTTCCCGGTTGAAAGGGGTTTGAGCTCCTAGGCGAGTAAAATCATCTCTGCATACATCCTACTAAACTTGATGTAAGATCAGATTAATCTTTTCGTACAAAAAGGGGTCGTTCAGTCATAAAATTTTACTTGGGCATGGACTTAACTATATATGACGTTAAAAGGATTTCAGTTCCTCAAGAATATTTAAATAATTATGCAATTGAAAATTATATTTTTATTTAATACTTGTAACACATTTTGATTTTAAGTAACTCAGAAATGTAATTTTTAAGAGTTACTGATTTATACTAGGCTATAGTTACCTAAAGTATGCACAATCTTAAGTACACATGTGTCGAAACTGCTTAGAATTTAGTTCCCTCGTCACTATAATTTCGTAGCTACGCTTGTTGAGAACTGCCGTGTAAAAGAACGTTCACTGACATACCAATTCGTTGTGTGAGGCCTTAAGTTTTTCGTTTCACAGAAAGATGTAGATTTGTCATTCATGTAATATGTGCATACTTTGTTACCTGAAAATTATACAAAGTAAGTCTCTCCAGATATTAGGTTAATCGTATTATAATCATTCTAAGCTCGGAAAGTTTTGGGATAATCGTATTGCTAATCGTTAGCTGATTTTATTCACTCAAAATATATAAACCGTTATACTTATGTATTTGGATATACAATTCCAAGAGTATAACAATCATTTTCGTTTTCTCTTACTGAGCGGGTTTAGTTTAGTTACATTCCATCGTAAGCTAAGAAAACACGTCTATGAATGGCTGATCATTAGCTTGAAGAAACAATCGTCAGCAAAACTGACATTTAACCTTTGATTACTATTAGAAAAGACAGTAATCCTTAGAGCGGTTTTTTCCTCATATTCAATCTTTATAAATAATAAAAAAATGAATGTTTGTCACGAGATGGAATAATAACCAATTTTAATACATAAGTTAAAGTGGACTGCCAGATGGTAAAAAGAGTAGATGACTCATTTTTCCAAAAAAATTAATTGGATGTCGTTGTGACAAGAAATTTTGTCTTTAAGTTAACGAACGTTCACAGTTAACTTTAATGTCTGCTATTGTGGTAAGTTTACGTTGTCATAGTCATTTTGTTGAACCATGATGGGAAAGTCTGGCTTAGAAAGGTGAGTTTGAGTGTTATAAAAGTCATCATTGAGCTGAAGATGAAAATTATTTTGTCTGAAATTGGGTCTAATGTCAACATTAAACATACTTTTCCTTTTATCTTTAAATATTTCAAACCTTTTTTTTTTTAATTAAAAACTTCTTTTTCATGAAGAATGATGGGTTTAGGTATCCCTAAATATGTAAACTTTTTCAGTCTTTCCAAAAAAGCATGATAATTAATAGAGTTATTTAAGGCATTACAAAATTTTTCATTGTTTTGTTTCGGGTTTTCACGCAATTTTTGGTTTGGTTTCCAAATCTATTAACTCTTCCATTTTTGAAAAGAACATTTAGTTTCTATACGGATATTTTCTAGATTTCGTTCGTTAGATCTTGATTTATTTCCGAAATAGTTTATGAGATCCGTAAAAATGTAGTTACATTGGCAGCATTATAAGTACATTTAATAATATAATCATAAAGGATTAATATCATTAATTTTTCACATTATTCAAAGTATTTCTGGTGAATATGCATGGTAAATGTGTATATTTATTTTCATTTGTCTTTGTCATAACTTAATCTGTGTCGACAATTAATGAAAGCCATTTGTATATAGTAATAAGTTCTGATCAAGAAGTTAGCGCACAGGATCACATATAAAAGTTGCAATGGTTTTCAAACGAGACCCAAAACTCGAGCGCTTTCGAATAGTTCACTATTCTTCTTCAGGATTTTATGGGTCTTTATTATCCTGTATAGAGTAAAAGTAGGAATATACTAGGATCGTTTGTTTGCTTGTTTTGAATTTTGCACACAGCTACACGAGGGCTATCTGCGCTAGCCGTCCCTAATTTAGCAGTATTAGAATAGAGGGAAGGCAGCTAGTCATCACCACCCACCACCAACTCTTGGGCTACTCATTTACCAACGAATAGTGGGATTGACCGTCACATTATAACGCCCCACGGCTGAAAGGGTGAGCACGTTTGGTGTGACGGGGATACGAACCCTACTAGGATCGAAATGTGATTTCCCTCAGTATAATTTCTTAAGGGAAAGATAGTTACAACTTCATACTAAGTTCTCTGTGTAGATCAAGAATATAACTAGTGTTTAGTGACAATATGAGTGACAGTTGTTAATTTGAATAATAGAGGAATTCCAGTGTTTCCTTGGTTCAGTTGTAGTTTTCTTTGTGATAACATAACGGTTTCTTTGGTAAGTATTGTCTAATCACCTAAAGAGCCTGATAGAATTTATAATTCCCGAGAATTAACTGGTGTGCCCCACATTTTTTCCCTATTTTTCTTAACGAATAGGAACATCCAACTTCAGCGTGTTCTTTTACCCTTGCTTCAAGACGGCACTGAGTACTACCAATGTACATACAATAACATTTGTCACACTTCAATCCATACACTATGCCAGATCCCTCTCCTTAACAGGAAATAGATCTCACAGTCTTAAATAAATTTAACACCTACCACACGAGCCAGCCCGGTATTTTGATGTGGATAAAAATATATATATATATAAAGTCATTTTGGAAAGAGTTGAGTTGTTCTGATTAGACAAATAGAAGACGTATGGCGATACTTTCGAGGTCCACGTCGCTGGACCACAGGCGTGAATGGACCTTAGAGCGTAAGAGCCAACATGGAGAAGATAACTTGTAAATGTAAAGTAAAACGACGTAACAATGAAACATGCTTGAATGTGATGGTTTAAGTGTAGCGATCGGATGAGGAAAGAATTTATTCTAAGATATCCTATATCAAATACCATCTGAATCGGAGATTTTGTCAGTTGATTACTGCAATGACAGCGAAACATAGTATCGTTAATACAGCGAAACATAAAAAACAACAACATGTAGAATAGTATAGTTAATAAAGGGAAATTGGAATCATATATAAGAAATCATTTCTGCAATGAAGAGTAAATATAAGAAGGATGGTATAATGTCCAGTATAGTATCAACACAGTATAATCCATATAGATTTCATCATGTCATATTTTCATTAATATTTAGTATATTTTCGTTTTAGAAGTTCTGCTGTGCTTCATTCATCGAGAGCTATCGAAGTAACCCTAAATCACCTGTTGACCATCCTAGGCTCAGTAGTAAGCGATGCTTGGCTGGCTCGTGTGGCAGGAGTAAAAATAGTACTAAGTTGAACTTTGGAATAACGAATGTTCAAAGTGTTTCGAATGCGCTTCCTCAGTTGCATAATGCAAATTCCCATGTATGGTATTACTAATGCTATATTAAATTTCTGTACACTACATTGGTACTCTGAGGTGTTCAAGTTATTGATATGCCTTTGACTTGAACCATTTATGAGTTTAATTGAATAATTATTTTTCATTTTAACGCATCTTGTTGTTCATAAAGTGCTTATACACGTTAACAAGATTTTTACGCTGTATGTACTAATACTTGAATGAAATTGAGTTTATACTGAACGGGAATAAAGCTGTTAACATGTAAAAATAAACAAGTATAAATAGGTTTGCGATATTGACAATAATCCAGTTTGCTATTATTTCTGGTTATTACCGTATCACAAGAAAGGTATATTGGAATAGTTTTTTCTTCTATAGTAAATTTCATAGATTATTGGCATTGGTTCATACATTTATCGACCTTTTCTATGTAATCTTTATGCATAAATGCCGTAAATGTGTATCTATATAACGTCAGTAATATACAGATTTAGATTCACTAAGGCCATGATTTTATTCAATGTTTTTCATAAAAAAGTATTAATTAATACATGAGCTAACGAGCTATATCATCAACTTGATCATATAAGTTATCATTAAATTTATGATATTGTTTTATAGCTATCCTAAATAACTTATGAAGCATACTTAATCCGTTAACCTGTTGAGCATTTTTAAATACTAGATCTATACATAAATCGTCTTTTTGATAGTATGTCTCTTTATAATGATCGAATATCTAAACTCATATAATAATAATAATACCATTACTTAACCTCTAAATCATGATAAATTCATAGTAAACAAGTATACATTTGTATTACAATTATCAAGATCACTAAATTTCAACCTTTAATAACTAATAAAGAACATTCCTTTATTTATGTATTCAAATACATTTTTCTAGCTTTTCATGCATTTGGTTTGTTTGTGGTTAGTGGCATCCTTCCTTATAAACTGAATATACAAAGGTCGTAAACTTGTGCTAATCTTCAAACTTAGACGAGATTTTTCAACTGTGTTTATGGTTACTTGTACCAGTTTGTTATATCCACCTAAACATTGTCTCGTAATAAATGATCATATAGCAAGTTATATCCACCTGGAGTATGGATATATTATTTCCAGAGAGGTCCAGAGATGTGTACAATGAATTGCTGACTTTTATATCTCTTGAATATGTGTAATGGGAGTAATCACTGACATAGATGATCTAAGAAATATGGTATATCGTATGACTTCGGTCTGACATAACAGTGTGGTGTCTTCTTTATTCTTATTTCGGTCTTTGCTTTTTAAATGGTTTGTTTTCAACCAGCCCACCTGCTGCAGAAATCGTATCTAGATGGCTTCTTGGTTAATTGTAAAGTCAAGGTGTGGGTAAAGGGGTTAGTTGTAAGCTTGTATTTGCCTACTTTTCATTTTTGTTCATGTTCATTTTATTAACTACATGGGATTTCCAAAACAGGAATGTGTTACAAATACTTGAAAATTTTGTTTTGAACATTGTATACCTGATCAGCTTAGATTAAACTGTTAATTACCTATTGGTACTGTGGCAAAGGGATGTGTATTATGAAGTTGTTTTGAATGTGCTCCTGATTCTATCTTCCTCTCCCTCTCTCTTGAGCTGTAAAGTTTGCAAAACGTGATCATCATGAAAGGACACTTTCTCAGATCATGTAGAACTTATGGTAATGAGGTTAAAGCTGTGGACAAGATGAGGATATGATCTAAGAATGCAGCAAGGTCTGGGAGAGGCATTCTCTTACAATCAGATATTTTTATCAGCTATGGTTGAAGCTACGTCAGCATTTAGGATCTGTCCTTCGGACTAAGTAGATGACAAGTATCCAGGGAAAATATTGGTTGGTGAAAACTGACTTACTCTTTTACCTTCTTCATGTAAGGAAAATAGGACAACAAAAATGAGCCATGATGGCGATGATTTATAAGGATATCGTGAAAAATAATTTATGTTCTTTTCCTATTCATGTGATATCACTTTAAATGAGGTGTTTAACTCTTTAGACGATGCTTGAAAGCCTTATGTGCACTTTAGCGTGCAATCGAAGTACCACTGATTGTTTGCTATTATATTTTCGCTCAAAGCTACTTTAATACGCACGTCTTACATTATGTACAGACCAGTTTATAGAAAGTTAATCATGTATACACAATTTTGCAGGCAGATAAGGAATTTGACTTTGATAGAGATATATGTGTTCTTGGGGAAACTGTAGTAAGTAGCTAAGCTAATATTAGGAAAGAAACAAGTTGTGTTTTCTTCTTGTATTAATGCTAGTAAAGAACATCATTTGGTTTAATTTACTGAAATAAAGAGAGAAGTACTGGGTAATCTAGTCTATATCAACTGACAAACATGGTGGACCTACTATTATTATTGGTGTTTGTTAAGGAATATGTTATAGCTGGGGCAACTGATATATCTTCAGATTTTGTGGCTTAGTCTTTGAGAGGGGAACCACATTTACTGATTTTCGCAAAATGAAAGAAAATGTGGTGTACCTATTATTTTCATACGATTTTGATTTATAAATTTGTATAATTTGTATACTTGAACTATATCTAAGCATTGTGGATATTAATGAATATTTTTCTCGTTATTGTTTTTGAACAAGTATTAGGGTAAAAAAAGAAACATTACATAAAAAAAGCCATGTAGGGCTGACTAATGAACCTGAAAAAAGGAACCCAGCAAGATAGGGATGGATGTGGACATATCATTTGATCCGGCTAATGATCATATAGCAGACTAAGATGTATCGACTGTACATGGAGAATAAAATCCCTAAATTACTAGCTTTCCCACTTTGTCTATCGAAAGTTTGGTGTTTAATTAGAATCTCAGCTTTCATCATTATACCTTTTATTAGTTAACTTTAGAATACTACTTTTATGACTGTTTTACAATAGACTAGCATTTTACGATTGAAAATTTGGTTCTATTTGTTTTACCAGTGAGGTAGCCAATAATGTAGGGATTTTATTCTCCATGTAAAGTCAAGACGGCTTAGTCTGCTAAGTAATCATTAGCTGGATCAAGTGATATGTCCACTTCTATCCCTATCTTGTTTAGTTCCATTTTTCAAGTTCAGTAGCCAGCCTTACTTAGATTTTTTTCATTTAGCGATCATTTGTTCCTAATCATATTTGTTTTTTTTTATAAGATGGCTTACGTGGGTTACTAGATTATAGAGTTTATTATAAAGCTTTCCAAATTTTGCATAAAATAGTAATACATTAGGTAGTCAAATATCATGAAGACTGTTTTGCTTTATCAAATGATGATAAAATTATAGATACGCTAGAACTGGATAGGCGCTATTGAAGAAAGATGATGATGCTCGAAAATGAAAAATCCCGGTGTTAGATATTCGCCTGTTTTCGACTTTATAACACTCTGGATAGCTGAAAAGCAGCATATACACCGGCGATAGAGCGACCTGCCAGGTAGCTCTTCATATCTAGCTTCTGATGACCTGTATATGTGTTGATTTACATATTTTTGTCTCCTTCACTTCATACGTAGTTTAAGGTTTGACTCCCTAAAGACATCGATTTTATAATGTACAAAGCATTGAGTATTCCACATATTACAGTCATCTAACGTTCATCTATTATTGACTGGTAATTCCTGTTTCACCCTGTACTTAACCTTTTTCAAGGACCAGATATATGTAAAAAACTAACTTCAAGGGATAATAACATCATCTACAGTATAATTATGATTTTTTTAAACCTTACTTAGAATAATACTAATTTAGGTAGTCAAAGATCGTGAAGACTGTTTTGCTCTATTAAATGATGATAAAATTATAGTTGTTGTTAGAACTAGGTAGGTGCTAGGCCTGTTGAAGAAAGATGATGAGCGAAAATAATAAATCTCAGTTTTGGCTATTTGAGGGTTTTTGACCTTGGCACGATCTGGATAGCTGAAAAGTGGCATATATATACCGAAGATAAACCGACTATGCCATCTAGCTTCTGATGGCCTGTAGGGAAGAAAATCCAGATGACTTTTGTATTGTTTTAATACGAGCGTCCGTGACATCCCAACATAGAGAGTGCTAGCGATAATGTAATCATCATACACGAATTGTGTTTCAACTCAACTTTTGTATTGTTATGGCATAATTTGTGTGTTAGGTACGCGAATACAACTCTGGATTCTTTGTGAAATTAGACATAATTTTACTTATTGATTTGTATTACTTTTAGTCTGTGTAAAGAGAGCAAACTGATGTTGTGTACATATAGACTATGAAATACTCTGGGCTAGAAACTTTAATCACTGGTTGAAAAGTAGTTGACTAAATTAATATTGCATTTTAATAAGTGATCTGTATTTTAAGTAAACAGATAGAGGTATGAGAGCTTATGTTTCTGTGAAAATACTACACTTGCGAACCAATAAGTCCACTACCAGTTGTTGGTGCAATAAAGGTCTGGATAATGTAATTCTGAGTGTACAGTGTCCCATAGAGGCTTTATTGATTAAAGTATAGTGTGAATGTATTCTCTACTGATTCTGTAAGATATGACACATATACTAAATTCTACCTGGACAACATTGTCTTAGAAAGATTGGGTTGTGGCAGGATTGGTCATGTCACTTAACTTTACATCTCTTGTTGAACTTCTGACCTAACATAGGTTGAGTTTATTTAGAATTTTCAATCTTGATTTTAGTTGTTTATTATACTCATGGGAAGACTAACATTAGCTGTGGATATGAAAACCTTCCGCTCATCATGTCGTGGATGTGTCAGTAATGCTGAAGCAGTGTCGTGGATGATGACCATATGCCAATAACCATGGCTACTGTCGATGCACCTTTCAAATTTTAGCATTTTCCACTGTTTAAAACACATCATATATCTTCAACGGTTGAAAAATTTAATGGTAAACCAGGAATTAGTTCTGAAGAGAGATCCTGAGAAACAACTACCACATCCAGATGAGACATTCCAGAACTTCAACAACCTCGACTCACTACAAGATTAGTAAAGCTTCTAAATGTTGTAAATAAACAAATAATATCCCATATATTGTAAAACAATATCGCATTTCGTGATGTTATTGGAATTTTTATTCTGTTTCATTAATATCCTGTAATCGATGTCTACTTATTGCATCATTTAAAATTCAATTTCGTTTATGGTGAAATTTTTGTGGTGTAGTGTATTTTGACTTTTTTGTTGTATTTCGTTTGTTTAGCTCTCCTGGGTGTTTGTTTGTAGTTAAGCACAAAGATATTCAACGGGCTATCTGTGTTATGCCCACCACGGGTATCGAAACCTGGTTTTTAGTGTTATAAGCCTTCAGAATTACTGCTGAGCCACCAGGAAATATCTTGGTGTTGAATGTTTCTCATAGCCATTTTAGGAAATGATACGGAGACTTGTATAAGTTAGTATAAGTTGTGTCTTTGAGTAAGTATAATGGAAATGATCGCTAAAATAGGCTGTCTCAGGTTTGTGAAATGTCGCACGAGGACTTAGTTATAAACTGTTAGTGTGGTATCTTCCTTATTCTAATTTGTGCCTGTGTCTTGTACAGTCGTTTGATTTCCAAACTGCTCTCCTGCAAGCATCTAGAATTCTGTACAACAAATCTATAAGCCAGCCAGTTAACACTGTTTGCGAATAAAGATTGTTTTTGTGTGTTTTTCTTTTATTGTCCATATTAATCTTATATGTCGCATACCATTTTCAGAACATGCGATATTGGAAATGCTTCGTACTTTTCTGTTGGAAGGCAATGTGCCTGAATACCGCACTTATTCCCTGCCAAAATATATTCGCATCTAACAGTACGCTACACATACACCACAGTGTCAAAATAACAGAGGTAACCCTACGTTACAGGTAATATTATTCTTATTCTGTGTCTTTGTATTTCAAGAGATCTAAAATTTACTATGCGCAGACGGACAAGAATGAGTGTTTTGATAAATACAGCTAGATACAAAGACTAATAAACTAATAAAACAACAGCTTTGGTGCTTTCACCATCCAAAAAGAACTGCATTTTATTGTCAGGCGTAACCTAGTGATTAACCTTCTCGGATTGTGAATTCAAAAGTTCCTTGTTCGCAACAAGTTTCTACAAAAATGCACTCTGCACTTTGAGCCTGTAGGCTCATTATAAAAGTGACGGCCAAATTCCACTGTATGATAATACAAAGTAGACGATTTGTTTGTTTGTTCTGAATTTCAGTTTATGAGAATCCGTAAAAATGTAGTTACATTGGCAGCATTATAAGTACATTTAATAATATAATCATAAAGGATTAATATCATTAATTTTTCACATTATTCAAAGTATTTCTGGTGAATATGCATGGTAAATGTGTATATTTTTTTCATTTGTCTTTGTCATAACTGAATCTGTGTCGACAATTAATGAAAGCCATTTGTATATAGTAATAAATTCTGATTAAGAAGTTAGCGCACAGGATCACATATAAAAGTTGCAATGGTTTTCAAACGAGACCCAAAACTCGAGCGCTTTCGAATAGTTCACTATTCTTCTTCAGGATTTTATGGGTCTTTATTATCCTGTATAGAGTAAAAGTAGGAATATACTAGGATCGTTTGTTTGTTTGTTTTGAATTTTGCACACAGCTACACGAGGGCTATCTGCGCTAGCCGTCCCTAATTTAGCAGTGTAAGTCTAGGGGGAAGGCAGCTAGTCATCACCACCCACCGCCAACTCTTGGGCTACTCTTTTACCAACGAATAGTGGGATTGACCGTCACTTTATAACGCCCCCACGGCTGAAAGGGCGAGCATTTTGGTGGGACGTGGATTCGAACCCGGGACCCGCAAATTGCGAGTCGAGCTTCCTAACCACCTGGCCATGCTGGGCCTCAAAGTAAACGAAGAACTGGTTGTAGGTGCTCTTGACTAGCTGACTTCCCTTAAGTTTATCAGTTCAAAATTAAGAACAACCATGGGCAGATAGTTGTGACATTTATATATATAAATATAATCATAAGTTTATTTATTTTTGCGCAAAGCCACATAATGGGCAATTTGCGCTCTGCCCACCGCGGGGAATTGAACTCCGGATTTTAGTGTTGTAAGTCTGTAAACTTAATGCTGACTCACCTCGGGACTATATCAAAAGAAATATCAGAAAAGCTCTGTGAGAATTAGAGATAAACACAAGTGATTGTGAAAGCTATCGTAGAATACACACAAAACGTACGAACAACCTTTATTCATAGGTTCTAACTCGAAGAAGAACCCGTGGTAGAAACGGCGCAGATATTCTGTAGGTTTGTATTTAACAACTACACGAACACGACTTCTTCAACGATTACAAGTATAGAAAGATACAACTGAACACAACTGACTGTTCTTGTTCTGTCGATCCGAAAGTCAAGCAGCAATGAAGAAATATCACTTTGGAATAAATAATCCACTTTCAGCGTTATCAAAGTAATCTAGATGCTTTTTCTGTACGTTATACTATTTAAAAGCATAGGGCCTTTTCCGGCAATATTATACTGCCAGACTTTTAACTACTTATATTAAGAAAAAAGCTACACGTAGCTTAGATGTTGTCATATACCTATATGGCTTATTACCCATGAAGAGAAAATTAGAGACAACTGCTTTCTGTGTAACTGAACATATACATTAACCCATAATTACGTTTATGAGCTAAATTGGCTTCTTCCTGCATGTTGAGACGAACTTCCGGTTATGTAACAAAAGCCCAGTAACTTTCACAGTCACTACAGTTGCTTGTGAATTCGTTTTGTTCAATAGGCATTTCTGGAATGTTTTCTCAACAATCCTTAATGAGAGAATAAGGGTTGGGTATAAAGAGATCAGTGCTTCTAAAGTAATATTTCCATTTTCTTCATAATATGTTTGTTGTTGTGGTTTTTTTCACGAGAGAAATATCGCATTGATATGTTTGTAAAAAGTTGTTTTTAAAATCATGCTGTGTTGTACGTTTTGTTTTATTTATCAGAGAAAATGTTGTGTTAAAAATCGCTATCTATTTTGTTTGAATTTATGTTGTAGCTCAATTATAGAAAAACCTTCCTTGAAACTTTACTGTTTGTAGTTTCAAAATGTAGGCAATGAAAAATAAAATGAAATCACACACTATTTATTTCCCCACTATTTCTTTAAATAATAATTTATTCTTGCTTCAACTGGTTTTTTCATTTATTTTTTAATTTCTGTATTTCCGGTTATTTTTTTTAGCTCTCTCACCCCCAATGTCTCGGTGGTAAGTATGCGAATTTATAACGCTAAAAATCGGGTTTCAATACCCGTGGTGGGCACAGCACATATGAAAAAAAAACATTTAACGATATTAGAATCGAACACTATCAGAGGTAAAAAACAGGTTACATACATTAAGAGATTACAAAGTGTAGAATACAGGAGGAATAAAGAACATAAGAGAGCTGTTTGTTTGTTTGTAGTTAAGCACAAAGCTACGCAATGGGCTATCTGAATTTCGGCCTTAATATTTTATTCTGACCTTCTCAACTATCCACCTCATCCTTCTTCTGCTGTGTTGATCCAAACCAACAAATTTATAGCAGAAACAGAAAAAGTAAAGTTTATTATCATCTTGTGCACACGTACATCCCTAAAAGTCAACATAAGCAAAAAGATTTTACAGCATTTTTAGATTGATGAGTATACATAAAAAAAAGAAACACAACATGTTACAGAAGAATCTGTCGTTATTTATACTATATGGAGGTTTCTACCAGTGTAAATTTTCAATTATACATTGCAATACTGATATTTACCTATTTTAAAATGTATATCTCCTTTAGGTAATAACATGTGTATCGACACTCTCTACCCTTAAAGAGAATTAGCTTCAGGATACTGTTGTTTTTTACATAAATTGTAGTTCAAGATTTATCTTTGTTTTGTTCTTTTAATCCTTTTTTTTGTTTTGTTGTTGTTGTTCATAAACACAGAATGGCATAACAACAAAGTCATTTAACTATTACTCGAAGAAAAAAAAACGTTTGGAATATTAATTCAAGCTGTCTGTCTCTAAGGCGTTACAATGTGATGGTCAATCCCACTATTCGTTGGTAAAAAAGTAGCTCAAGAGTTGGCGGTGGGTGGTGCTGGCTAGCTGCCTTCCCTCTAGTCTTTCACTGCTAAATTAGGGACGACAAGCGCAGATAGTACTAGTGTAGTTTTGTGCGAAATTCAAAACAAACAATCTGCTCATCTGACACAAGTTGCCAAGAAGTATGATGCATCAAAGAAAATGTTAATTATTAATTCATAGATTATGTTTCGATTTCTTTTTAACATTATGGCTTGTTTAATAATATAACTTAAAAGGATGTTCAGTTGTGATAAACTATCCAGCTTCCAGACCTGTAATAACTACAACTTATGTCTTTAAAGAAATATAGCCAATACTTAACGGTGTTTAATATATTCCAAAAATCTCATCCATGTTGACATTATAAGTGGCTATTGGTAACACAATCAAGCAATGAATCAATTAAAAAAAACACGTCTATTTCTCTACCCGTTTGTTCGTCCGCCTGTCTGTTTGTTAGCATTTCCTTTGTTTAAGTTACTAAAAACGAAGGCTATTCATTCTACTTTAAAATGTCCCTATTCAGAAAGTGTCAGCAGTTCCTATAAATTTTATAAATATATTTGTAAGATACAATGTCGCTACCTTCCTGTGAAGTCTGTTGAATCTGGGGGCTTCAGCATATCATCAAAAATAGAAATAATAGTATCTTTTTACTTTTTACCATAATTTCGTAAGCTATGTAACAGCTACCATGTATATATTATATATGATGTTATCTACATTTCCAAACATTTGAAGAGCTGAATAAACAGGGAAATTTACTAAATCACTGTGCAAGAAGGTCTGTCTTTCAGATTTTGTCTACTGTTTGAAGAAAACATACACCTCGTGATTTTTGTCTACTGTTTTAAGAAAACAAACACCTCGTGGTTTTTGTCTCTTGTATTAAGAAAACAAACAACTCGTGATTTTTATCTACTGTTTTAAGAAAACAAACACCTCGTGATTTTTGTCTACTGTTTTAAGTAAACAAACACCTCGTGATTTTTGAATTAGAATTCTGCAATCTTAAAAGTTCTCTTTATTTCATAGCGGATCATTCAACTGTTCCTTTACAAATATACAGTAATCTATACATTTTTACAACATGAAAGCATTTTTCTTTTGTTATTTGACAGTACGTAACATTTTAAAATATATTCCTGTTACAGATAAAATACCCGCAAACTGTGACAAGAAATTATGTAAAATTATATAATTTCAAAGTCAAGCTGGACAGCGTGGTTAACGCGTGGGTGCGATTACTTTACTACAGTATGTACTTTTCATCAGTTCTGTTAATTGTTAATTATTCTTTTATTTTTTACTCTAAATTAACCACTTATAACTACTGTTCTTTTATCAGTACTAATCATATTATATATTTCTATTATTCTGTATTATTCCATCTATTTTCTATCATATTGCTAACAGTTCTGTTTCATAATTTTCTTTAACATGCTTTTGAGTAATGGATATTACTGGCTTACGTGATATAACCTTTACTTTTTAAGTTATGTAGAAAAAGGCGTTAATCTGTCATATGCCGTAATCTGTTATTATGTATTGTAGATTTTATTGTTACATTGTACAAGAGTATAATTATTTCTGTACATATTATAAAACTCATTATTTCAATGTAGTACTTCATGTTTTAGTATCTTGGCTGATGGCAGAGCCTTGGGTAGGGGTAAGGTCAAGAGCTTGTTCGTTTGTAATTAAGCACAAAGCTACACATGGGCTATCTGTGCTCTGCCCACCACGGGTATCGAAATCTGGATTCTAGCATTGTAAGTCCGCAGACCTACCGCTGTGCCACTGGGGGCAGGTCAAAAGCAATCTTACATTGTAATGTAATAGATTATTTCTTACTCAATGTAAAGTTACCTGCATTTAATTTCTTTCACTTTGTTGCAAAATATAAGCAGTTTTTTTCTCTTCGACACCTAGTACTCTATTATTACCTAACTTTCATTATTCAGAAAAGATGGTACGTTCTTTCTAGTGTTTTATATTTTAACAACGAGCAACCCGGGACATATCAATATGGAATAGTAAAACGTCTACTACACTATTTCAAGTCTATCAATGAGTCTCGTTAGGTTGAAACAATATGTGACAAAGATACGTGTCTAAAGCCAGACATCTCTTCCCACTCCCGCTCTTAGAGGTAATTAACTTCTTCCAAAGCGGTCTATCTGCTTTGACATAATATATGTGAGTAGGTGGAGGCTGATATTAATATTGATTTGTATTCGCGCTGAAAGTCTATAAACAAACATCTGGTGCAGTAAATAGCCTATCATTTTAATTCATCTTATCGTTTCAAAGTAAGGCGAAAATCGAAGGACATCGCTTAATGGTTCATTATATAGATATAGATTGGGCTTTTGTAAATTCTTCCTATATTAATGTTCTAGTAACAAACAAAAACTTTATCATAATCAGTATGTGTGTGCCTATTTATTTGTAGTTTAATTTTATTTATGTTTACTAAAAAACTTTTACTCAAAAAAAGAGAATAGGACGTTAAAATGAGGACTTCACAAGATAGCCACGCTTTAAAGGTGAAATCTTCACTTATGCCATGTATGTTGTTTGTCTATGTTGATCAAATCGTACCTGTTCCTTCAGAGTGAGGTAATATTTTGTACGGGAATGAATATATGTAAGGTTATTCATTATGCTGTATGCAACACTATACATGATAAGAATAAAATAATTTGAATACAAAGTGACGACTGTCATAGGAAATAAGGTTTAAACACCTATAATTAAACTATTGCGTAATATACGACACAAACTCTGATGCAGGAATTGTGTTTTTTACAGTTACAATGGTAAGTAAATGAACTGAAAACAAAGAGTAAGTACTGCTTTGCTGCTTTATATTACATCTAAGTAATAGCATAAAAACTTACAGCATGGTTTCAATAAAGACCCTTTAGAACTTAGTGGATGTGCTGAAGACTCCAACAAGTATAAAAAGTAGTTTCGACTGTCCTTCTTAGAACTGAAAATTACTTACATTGATCTTCGTACAAAGAATGGTTAACAATATATGTATATATGAATTCTATAAAATGTTATTCTTATTTCGCTACAATAGTTGTGAGAACATTTGTAGTTGTTTTGAACATCTTGGTTATTGCTGGTTCAGATCAATATACAAAACAAATACTGTAAAATTCCCACAAAAATTGTCTGAATTATTTTCGAGAATAAATAGCAGAATTTGAAACCAATACTTCATTTATGTGCGTAAACTTCATAGCATAAATGGATTTAGCAATTTTATGCATCTCGATTCAATGGCAAATCACGTACAATAATTGAGATAATTATGGAAACAAGTGATATACATACAGGAGTCACAAACAACCAGTAGAGGGTGACTTTGATAATGGTAAAACATACCATAGAAGAATACAAAAGAAAAGCAAATAAGGTGAATAACGTACTGGTGATGGCTATTTTCATGTTGCCATACAGTTTATTAATGAACGATTGTTGAATATTTTTCCAATTATTCTTTCATTTCTCTACAGTTTAGCCAAGTTGTATATTCGTCTTGTGAAATTCGAATTTTTCACATATAAGTCCATACTGCCTCAATGACGTTCATATCAGGACTTTGATCAGACCAAGTTATAGTTGTGTGTGTTCCATCGGTCTATTTACTGTCAAGAGATATGTTTTACTACTCATGCTGTATGCTTGAGATCAATGTCATAATAGAAGTTGAATCCCTACCGGACGAGTCGTGATCCTGAGAGAATTTCACGTTTGAGCAGAATTTGAATGTACTTTTCAGTAATCAGGGTGTCATCAATTTCATGAAGAATACCGACGTCATTAGCTAAGGTGCAGCACCAAACTTGAACTAAGCCACACCATACTTCACTGTAGTTACTGTAGATCGTCTATATATGACGATGTTCACTTTTCACCATTCAGTCATTGACGTTGATTGTTGATAAACAATTCAAAATTAGATTCATCTTTAAAAAGCACACGTCTAGAGTTTTATTCGTTCTATTGATTGTGCTCCGATCTATACTTGACCTCGATTATCTCGTAAAGAGCATACCCTAAATACTGAGAGCTATAACATGATTAATATTGCTTCTACTGTTACAGATAATGTAACTGCCTGTGGTTTTATAGGTTCATATTGGTATAACACTTTATGATTGATTTAATGACAAAAATGTAGTGTAAACAGAAACACGTTACTGCTTTCTTGTGCAGTTAATTTTTACATGAAAAACGGTGGCATTTTAATAATATTTACATTTTATAATAATTTTCTCACCTTTTTAATAACTACGAATCAAGTATTATTATATGTTATTAGTATATACTGAAACACTAATGACTGTTACTGAGAATACAAGAATTATTAATATCTTATGCCGCTATCAATTCATACAAAACGAACTTTTTTTTTCAAATAAAGAAACGCAAAATTGATAAGAAAACATTAAAAATACAATGCAATGTGTTTTATTTAAAATTGTACAATCTTTAGTTAAATCTAATATGACCTCAAAGTAGGACTAACAGTATTGAAACAATATTTTAAGTCTTATTAACATCCACTTGAATCATCAGCTAAGCGCCTTCATTCGTAATAGTTTCGGGTATTGAGCTTAAATATCCAAGGAGACCTATAAAGCAAACGGCCAGATCCATATGATAGAGAAACGTGTGCTGTAAGCAATAGCTGCTACCAGTGTGTCCTCGTGTTGAATTTCAAAATTCGTCTTTTTTATGGCTTTATTATTTGAAAGTACTAATAACTTTAATGTTTTAGTTTTATTACTTGTTGCTGCAGAGCTCTAAATTTTTCTTAAAGAAGCGTAGTAGTTATGTACTTTCAACCCAACTATATTACATATATATATTGGTATATGGTCTATTAAACCTGAATGGCTATTTAAGCAACACATGAACTAAATGGCCTAGTCAGTGACCCTAAGCCTAAGATTCAAGCACAGCACCCCTAATTTAGAGCTGCTGACCATAGAGAGAGCAGCCATTCAGAGGTACGTTCCACCTACTAAGCTATTATTGATTTAATAGCTGAATTGACTATAACGGTCATAATGTCCTACAACTGAAAGTTTGGAGCGTTTTAAACACCATTTTGCGGCTTGAACCGCGGACTTTCTATTCTACTGCCCTGGATGCTAACCACTATGCCACGTCAAGCCAAGATATGTCTTTGTTATTGGCATATAACTATAATAAATAATTCAACTTGAAATGATTATATTGTTTGGTAATTGTGAAACAATACAAAGATCTTTGTCTTCACCAAAACATAAAAATGTGTTTATAATACGCTTATTAAAAATTAGATTTCAACGTTAAATTTTGGTACTGAAGTACATTAGAAGTATCTAACAATTTTATTTACTGTAGCTGTAGAAACACTATCAAATGTTCTTGGCCTTCTACT
Source organism: Limulus polyphemus (assembly GCF_000517525.1). Lineage (NCBI taxonomy): Eukaryota > Metazoa > Arthropoda > Merostomata > Xiphosura > Limulidae > Limulus > Limulus polyphemus. The sequence continues at coordinate 606,824 of NW_013665866.1, read as the reverse complement.
ATGACACGTTCAATATATATTCGACCGATTTTTCTTGCTTTTTATATACTGCATATCAATGAATCGTGTGCTGTTCTTTTTGTCCCATCTGCTTTATCATATTAATCGAATATATGATATTTACATCATAGTCTTTTTGCGCGAACGTTTCATCGTATTCGAAACATTATATATTTTCTTAATTTAAAGTTAAACTTCGTATTTCTTGTCGTAATATGCTCTATATGTGTATATTTCGATGTTCAGAACATGAAATAAAAAATTCATCGTAAGAGATAATCCAGGTCAAGTAAGGCGAGCCTAGAAACAGTTAGATTTAATATTTTACATTATGTTTTAATGTTCGAATATTGTAATGTACTTAGGTTAAAGCACAATAGTATAAACAAAGTTTTTATCGATTGTGTGTGATAAATGATACGTTCACAAAATCTACGCTATTTTTATGTGGAGCTCTGGATTTCGGAGCTGGTGAGCTAGGTTTAAATTAGTTGGATAGTTCAAAAATATTTCCCACACTTTAATCCATAGGTTCGTTGCAAAAGTGACAGTTAATCTATTAGTGTGGGTGATGGGTGGTAGGATGATGCTGACTGGCTACCTTTCATCTGGTCAATAGCTCGATGTTATAGGGACGGCGACAGAAGATAGCTTTAGTAGCTATAAATACACATACAAACAATTTTAAAGAACCACAAAATATTTTCTAATGTAATGGGATAATTGTATTATAATAGTAATGTTGAAAGTAAAACATTAAGTAGAATTGAATGTGTGTACATCTATATGAATTTGATAGTACTGTCTTTTGTATGTCCATGTAACTACTTCGCAGGGTGTGGATGGATCTTTACCAAAATTGATATTAAGGCTGATTTGGTCCATGTGGAGATACATACAAATTTTCAGTTTTGCACTTTGCGTCTGGTGGTTTTTTATGGGCGTTTTTGTGTATTTTACCATTACTTCGCCCTCTGTTGGATCTTCACCAAATTTAGCATGAAGGTTTGTTGGGTCCATGCGGAGATACAAGCAATTTTGCGGTTTCACACTTTGTGTTTTGCTGTTTTTATTGACGTTTTTGTTTACAATTACCTATAAGGAAAGCAACTTTTCAGGTCCTAAGATAAACTTTCATTAATCATAAATTTACATAACTTCCGTCCAGGGGATGGGTACTCTAGCTAGTTAAAGATATATTTTGAGAAAATGTACGTTTTTTTAATCTGTTGTATGATTTAATGTTTTTCTGAAAAACACGCATTACAAACTATAAGTAAAAGAAGAGAATACTGAACAATAGATGAAATATATATAATAAAACAAAAGTTGTAAGATCATTAATAAATTATTGCAATCCATTGTTGCTTCGAAATGTATTAATTGTCAACGCGTTCATGTTTAAAGTTACCTGAATGTAAATAAAATCACCTATTAACAGTCAATTTATCAAGCATCACTGTATCAAAAATCAATAATAATTATAATTAATTATACTTGTAATAATATATAGTATTAGGCCTATAATATATTCTAACACTGCACTCTTTATCTGGTCCCTTAGAGATTTTCAAAAGCTTGAAGAGTTTTTGATTAAGCTAAGCGCGTCGTAGGCAATGGATATGGCGAACATAGTGTAGTTGTAATACTATTATTATACATTCTTCTAATTATTGAAACTAAAGGACTAGATAAAGTGCGGAGTGTTAAAAAATATAACAGGCCTAATACTAAGGTTTTATGAAAAGTATAAGTACTTATAATCACGTTTCGCCATCTTGGAAAAGGCATTCACACCGTAATAATAATAATGATTAAACAGCAGCGTACGAAGCGGAAAACTTTTCCTTAGGACCAAAGTTTCAATATAAATAACAATCTAACATCACTGCTACATAAGAACAGTGTTTTGTTGTGTAGAGAAATAAAATAGATAAGACACTGCTTCTGGTGTTGAATAATGAATTTCTCATTTTTTAAATTTCCAGTTTTTTGGATAGAACTTACTCGGAGTTATTTTTCCAGGAACATATAAAGATGAAGAAAGAAATTTGTCTCATTTGTATTTGAAAGTAGAATTCGACTTTAGAGATATACTGTAGAGCAAATGTGAATGTACTCACAAATAAGGCAAAGTAAATAGTTCACAAAATAAACAAACAACTGTATGTCGTTTTAAATATCTTAATTTTGAGTGTTACTGGTTTCATAATTTACGTTTCATTTGATGTATGTATATTTAACTGGCGTTTTTAATATTTTGATATATTTTTCCTTTTGGAGCCATAGTTTATGTGTCATATTATGTAGTTAATACTGTTATTATATATATTCTCTTTTCATGGATGTTTGTTTATTTGTATTTCCATATATTTAGATACGTGTAAGGTTTAGCCTTTGTAGAAAAGTAATAAATTGCATGTTAATTTACATCTAAATATGAATATATATTTCACTCAGTAATTTTCATATTTCAGTGAAGGTATTGGAGCTGTTTTAAAGGCATTTTAAACTATTACAAATACATTTGATCCGTCGAATCTCCCCTAAAGTTGACTGTATCTCATCTTTATGTTGTAATACTTTACTTGAATAGTTAAATAGGGGGATTTTAAATTTTCAACACTTGACTCTCCCAGATAGAAGCCCTCTAATGGCACATCCGCATATTTGCGGACTTACGACGCTAGAAATCAGGTTTCGAACCTCGTGGTGGGCAGAGCACAGATAGCTCATTGTGGAGCTTTGTGCTTAACTACAAACAAACAAAACCAGATCAACTGACAAGATCAGTTAAAAAGATATGCTTAATAACAGAGCACATGCACTATGAGTGTGTCAATCTATATTTTAACTCATTATCAATGTGTCGAGATTTGGTTTAGACATTTTCTTAGAATAAATGTAGTGTTTAAATTGAAGGAGCTTATAGTTAGTTATTGTGTTTAATATTGCAACGCAAGCCGGTCTTTGAACTTTTATCTAACAAATTATCAACTTGTTACTATACTAAAATCTGCTCTTAAAACACACACATTCTTGTGATAGGTTGAAGATTAGTAAAAAAAATATTTTATGTATGTAACTCAAAACATACATTTAGCTGTATTTAAATGTAGTTCATTTGTATTCACGACTAAATCAATGCTTTAGAACAAACAACACCCTAAAAAACAACTGTTTTAATCGCGAACCTTATCACGTTTTAACGGAATGAGTTCCTGATCAAACACAAGCAGTAATCCTCACACTACTACTTTCCAACTACTTCTATTCAAACCGACGAACTACCGACTTTAAAGCAAGAGCGATGGTCTCTTATTCTTACTCCCGTTTTATCTTTCTTTTACTTACTTGCATAAGCTAACAAGATTTTTACACTTGAAGTTTCATTTCAATAGTATCGGCGAGCTAAATTTGCATAACGCAAGATAAATGGCAAAAACAAAACTACAAAAAGAAATCTAATTCGTTTGAAACTAGAAACGAAATTATCGTAATGAAAGAGCTTTTAAAAATTATACATTAATGTGACTGTGAGTAGTCGAATGAGTAATTGCCATTGGGACAACAAATATGCATTCAAATTTGATGAACAAGTAAGTCTATTGAATAAACAATGATATACGCAAATCACAAGCTCAGTAGAGTTGAGAATGCTTTTAAATGAAATACATTTTACAAGGATGTGTTGTTGTTTTTTTAGAATTTATTATAGCTTAACATATTTCTAAATTCTTTTGGAAACTTTATTTTAAAGATATGTTTTCTAATATCCACAGACAGTTTTTGTTTCAGTTTTTACATATCACTGTTTAATTTCTTGTGTTTATTTTCTTATGGAGTTGAGCATACATGTTTGTTTATTGGTAGCTACTGTCATCTAGTATGATAAATTTCAAATAAAACCACTGTTTATGGAAGATATGTTAGTTTGATTGCCTACTCAAAGCGTACTAGTGTGGTATTCAGGTGCACTGATGCCCAACATATAAGTTCAAAATATCCAAAAAACTCAGAATCCATAAATGTATTCTAGATAGTTAATAGAACACGGACAGCAAAGGAAAGAAACACAGAAAAGTAAATAGATAAAACAAAATTTAATTTATATAAATTGTGCAAGTGTCCACTGGCTAGGTTCCTTATCATGTCTCGTCTTGTTGCTGAAATTGACAAGAACAAGATACACAATTAGAATAGAATGTGGTCGACTTTGAGGTGTTGGATGCTCCCCTCAATTATGTTCAGAGACTGCAGTCCCTCTTCATTCGCCTATGAGCGGATGTTGAGAAGGAGGTTGGTTGTTGAGGTAAAGGAAGTTTGTGAAAGTTATATATTTTCTTTGATAATTTACGGCAGGTGGCAAAAAAAGTGAAAGAAGGAAAGGGAGGAATATTATCGTATGGTTTATACTGCAGGTTGGAGGCTTTTTCCAGGGTCTTGGAGGTTAAGGAGTCTTCGGTTTTAGGTATGTTTGCTCTGTTGGTGTTTGTATTTTCATGTGTTTTTATTGGCTGGAATAGATTGGTTATTTATCACATTTGGTCGTACGTACTAATGATGGAATAGTTTAAGGCAGTAGGTAGTACTTCAGTTGGGTGAGATCTCTAATCACACAGTCATTTAGGGTTGAAGGCAGCATTAGGGGATGCCAGTCCTGCTTCTTAAAAAGTCTTTCATATGTTGATCGTAATTATTACTTTCCACATCGGATGCTGATTTTTCAGTATTGTTGTTGGTTCTTTACACAAAAGCCATATGGTGAGAAGGCTCTCTGCCACCCAGGAGGAGTGTTAATAATAATAATAAGAAATGAAGTGTTTAGTAAATTTCTGTATTTGCTTTCTTAACGTAATTTTTGGCTAATTTGTAAATTATGTCTATAAGGTATTGTATTTTTGTACACTTGTGGAGTTCTTGAAAAATGAGTATATCTAGGTGGTTTTGTTATAAGTCTAAGTGCATGGTTTCGAATATTCTTCAATTTTGAGATAATTGACATAGCTAGAAAGGACATACATTTATATTCTTATGGTACGTACAAGGTTATTATAGACTGATATTTTCGTTTTGACACGTAACTAACTAGTTAAGGCGCCTGTTCAGCGTCAAAAGGATGCCGCTGCCTGAGGTTTAAATAACCGTTACATAATAGATGCGACTGTCCTGTGTCAGAAGTAACATCATAGATCCACGAAGTAGCATCAGAGGGCCAAAGTTGTCATGCCTCGTGACACTTGGCGACTGAAGTTGTCTGCTGCCAGATGGCACATTCCTAGGAGATACGTTTGCATGACATACGTTTGCATTTTCCGACATTGTATATGGGTAACACTTATTGCAAATTTATTTCTATAACTAAAGTATTCTATAACATCTATTCGCCCTGAAAAGGATGCTTATTTAACTATCTAAATAATATATAATAATTTCATGTTTAGCTTTACAAGTTGATTTATTCTGCTAAAGTTTAAAGTATACAAATAACTGGTTATGTTTAAACATTACTATTCTAACCTTTCTAGAAATTATTTCTTGCTAGTTTGGAACGTTATGCATATAGGCTTAATAAGTAATATTATTACCATTTTGAAAACGAACGTTTAATATAGATAGATTGCTTTTTCAATACTATTGCTGACACATCCCAGCTAATGGCATGTTGAAGCAGCCATACTTGCCTAAGACTACAACCCCAATCATTGTATCTAAGTTTTTGAACTTCAAGACTACTAACAGGCTTGATAAGCTTTTATTTTAGGAAATACAAAGGGTCATTGGCAGGAGATGTCATTACATGATCAAACAACCAGCCCTCCTCTTAAAACTGGCAGAATAAAAGATCAATGGGATTGAAAGGTCTGTAATTAGAAAATGTTTGTAACACACTGACATACGCCTTTTTGCTAAAATACATCATTTCTAGTTTTTAATTACAAGTATGCCACTTTATATTGATTTCAACGTATATATATATCAAATATTTATTAACAAATCAGAAATTCTATTACACTATAACATTTAATCTTAATAATTCACCAAAGCATCAAATACATTTTTTACAAATGAACATGTAACCAAAGAAGAGTTGACAAACGTAGTCTTTAATAGAACCTATAATTACAAATCAAATGATTATTCTTTCACGTCCAACATATTTACTATTTATCATTATAGAATATACTTTACAAAAACAATGTAAAATCGCAGACTTGACAAGCATACTGAAACATTTATCAACAAATTTCACGATACATTAATATAGTATTTATGTAAACATCTTAGCTTTCATGCAATTTGTGTGCATCATGTTCATATTACTATTTCAGTTAGAATTTATATTTTTCAGTTGTATAATATTTTGTGAAAACAAATACTGAATCTATCTCGAGACATTTTGATAGATCGCACTAAAGACATTTCACTACATAAATAAACGAATAAAAGATTCAAACATCTGCATTATATTCAAACATAATTACTTTGTGACACCAGCAGTATTATTTGTGCACACTGCATGTTCAATGCATGCGAGATTTCAGTTTGTAGACTCAGAAAACTGGTTCATTTACTATTTTACATTTCAAAACAGATATTTTCCACACATAGATTCGAAACAATGTTTAATTAACATGTATTATCTATTAACTAAACATTTATACAAATCGTCAGTTACAAATTAGTGTTCAGAATTATATGAAAATCAAATTTCATATAATTATATGTATACCCCATGAATAACACGTTTTTAACACCTGGCTTGGCATGGCCAGGTGGTTAGGGCACTCGACTCGCAATCTGAGGGTCGTGGGTTCAAATCCCCTTCCCACCAAATTTGCTCGCTCTTTCAGCTGTGGGGGCATTATAATGTGACAATCAATCCCACTATTCGTTGATAAAAGAGTAGCCCAAGAATTGGCGGTGGGTGGTGATGACACTGGTCTTTCACTGCTAAATTAAAAACGACTAGCACAGATAACCCTCGTGTAGCTTTGCACGAAATTCAAAACAAACAAATAATTCTAACAAATGTATTTTAGTATCTAATACATGTCTCCATTTATATTTTTATATAAAATTAATGTTTAATTATAGCACAATATGCTATCATTAATATATGTAAGTAAAATCACAGACTTAACTATCACACATACTGAAACATTTGTTAACAAATACACTAATATACCATTTTGGAAACTATAGACATTTAAATTTATAATATACTGACCTATAGTTCAATAAATGATACCTGTGGTATATACTTGTTCTAGCATGTTATTAGTTAAAGAATATGAATCTCCATAAATGAAACATAAGGGATGTTCAACAAAATGATTCGAGCTAAAATGCTGATAGAAAGTTTCTTCATTTATAAATTCTACAAAACTAAAACAACTGACGTTCTTCACCATAGTCTAATATGCTATCATTAATATATGTAAATAAAATCACAGATTTGTCAAATATCACACATAATGAAACATTTATGAACAAAAGTTCAAGCTAAAAAGTGTTACTGTGTCCAAGATTTCTCACAAATAATGTGCATACATTCTACTTTTGAAGCTTTTAAAAGCATATTCTGTAAATGTTTTTGACAAAATTTTTAATTTTGTTGCTTCTTACGATAAAAGATATGATCTACAAGAAAATACGATTTTTTTCACATTTTATAAAAATATCAGGTTTACTATTTATGGTTACAGAATATACCTTACATCCAAAATAAGTTGTATGTAAGTTTAAGAATGAAGAACGGATTTTGTAAATCACTGAACTTAACAGTCAGTAAAAAAGCTAATTTAACTATTATTCTACTTTACATAAAGACACAGAAAGCTAAATGTACATTCATGACATTCGGAAGATTTTAGGATAAATTATAAAGTTATTTTCTGTTTTAAATTACCACTTCCTGTTTTTGATCTAGAAGTAGCATGTTGTAGTTTAAAACTATCAAGATCTGTACTTAGTCTATCTTCTTCAGGGTGCATTTGTTTAGACATGTAAAAAAATATCAGTATTGTCTATGTTACAGTTTGGGTTGTGTTCTTCAAATTTATTCATGGGGGAATATTCTGCTGTCAGTTCAATACCTTTTGATATTTAGGAATAACATAAACTGAAACATGTATGAATTATAAAATACTGGATTGCCAAGATTAAATTATTTTCATACAAGTCTAGTACATTTCAGTTAGCATACAATTCTTGTATATTTTCTACTCTATTAGACTATCCTACTGACAATTGTTCATTAGTCATATAGCTGTCAATGACCACAACTTGAGAATCAACATGTTCTACTGCCATGCAGTACTTGAACTTAATAAAAACAAGAACTAATATATTTCGTCTGATATATAATAACACAAAACACTAATTGTAGCAATAAAATTTAGATTCTTCTCATACATATATTGTTTGGCCCGGCATGGCCAGGTGGTTAGGGCACTCGACTCGCAATCTGCAGGTCGCGGGTTCGAATCCCCGTCACACCAAACATGCTCGCCCTTTCAGCCGTGGTGGCGTTATAATGTGACGGCCAATCCCACTATTCGTTGGTAAAGGAGTAGCCCAAGAGTTGGCGGTGGGTGGTGATGACTAGCTGCCTTCCCTCTAATCTTACACTGCTAAATTAGGGACGGCTAGCGCAGATAGCTCTGGTGTAGCTTTGCGCGAAATTCAAAAACAAAAACAAACATACAGATATTGAGAATTTGTAAACGTTATAATATCTATGGAAATAAGATATTCACTGCAGTAACAGCAACGTTATTAATATGATGC
>NW_013665866.1:546580-597031 GCF_000517525.1 Limulus polyphemus | reverse complement strand
AAACAAAAACAAACATACAGATATTGAGAATTTGTAAACGTTATAATATCTATGGAAATAAGATATTCACTGCAGTAACAGCAACGTTATTAATATGATGCATTATCATTAATTTATCTGTAGTTGCTTTAGTGCTGAATGAAAAATTGATATTTTGACGTTTTTGTACGAGACAGAGTCAACACTATCAGGCTCTTGTAGGATAGAAAGGACGGAGAATGTGTTAAAAACTGTTATGTTACAGTACTCTATTATTGGAAAAATAAGTACTGTGAATATCATAGTGGACGTTTTTAATACGATTATATGCTTGTACGTTCTGTGATATCACAACAAAAGATATGAGCTATAAGAAAACACATATCTATTCTTTTGCATGAAATCAGTTTATAAAGAGCATTCATATAAATTCACATAAAAATCATTTCGGACATTCACCAACGTGATTAGATTTATCTCCAGAGACTACTGATCAAACACCATGCTTATTATAATTAAGTTAGTATTACTCCTACCATATAACATATTATGTCCGGGTATTCGGCCAAAGGTCCATAAAATATAGAAAGCACTCCAGTAGTAGGTGATTTAATTTCCCTTGTATAGTGTACAGTCACAAAAAATATCCTCAATCTACACTAAACGTACCACGACTTTCTTGAGTTACAGGAGCGTCTGAACAAAGAACAATAAGACTATATTTCTTTACAAACCTTTCTCTATTGACCCTTTACTACGGATTTCCGAAGAGGAGAAATGTAACAGTATTTAACTGCATGCACTTTGCGATGCACACTGTTACCGATAAGACCTTTCACCCAGTACCTGAGCTCATTGGGTCAGTAACAGTGGAGCGGTTAATTTAATACTTTTTACTGTTGTTTCAGTGAGTCAGATGAAGCAGTTAATTGCTTCCTTTTTTCTGAAACTGTTATATATTTCAGTAATTATATGATTACTCTCTAGGAAACCAATTAGTCGCTGTGTGATTATTATTACATTAGTCTGTAATTTTCTGGATGTTATGATGATTGGTCAGGTTTGAGTATCATGACCACTGTTTTCCAAGCTACGTGAATGTGTCCAAAACGTAGGATTAATGTAAAGATACTCGTTAGATGTTTAATTAAGAAGACAGATCCTTGTTTAATATAAACACTGGATGCTGTCTTCACCAGGAGATGACACAAAACTAAAAAACGTATTTTTTTAAATACTGTAGTCCACAGGTTATACATACTTTAATCAATGGTCTATATTCATTCCTAAGCCAACAAGGTGTATACGTTTCTGTATTGCATTTTGAATGGCTAGTTTCCAATAAAACCATGCAGAAACACCAACATTCATTATGTGTCCTTCACTTGTATAAAAAGATTAATCCAGTCAACACTGATCTGATTAACTATATGCAGGAACTTCGTGTAAATTTAGAAAAATATTACTGGAATATATTTGAATAAAGAAATATTCTATGCTAGTTATGGAAGGATGAAGTTCATGTATATCTCATTAATTATGCAGGGAATAAATTGTAACATTGACAGATATTTTAATGTCATCTGTAGTAGTAGCGTTTTTAACCCACTAGCTATTTTTGTATCAGACCTTTTCATCCTAGCTAAACTTTAAGCATGATTTTTCCTATTTTAGTGGATGAATTCTCGTGAACTTTATATGAATTCCTTAAGTGTGAAAATGAAATAACATTGTTAAATGAAAAATTATCATTTGATCATCTTCCAAAGGTAACATATAATGAATTGTTTCTAAAACATTACTTAAATACTTATCTTTTGCAGCAAAAAGAAAATAGTGCTATTGTAACAAGCTACTTATTTCCCCACTAACTCCGCTGAAACCAGATTATTTTATAATTTCCTATTCAAAAAGCCATCGGTACGAATTGTGTGCTCTTGGAAAGGCAGGCCCACATTTAAATGATGAAGAAGAACTTGCAGACTCGAGAAAAGTTTGTATAGTCTTTTCCCAGTACAGTTCTCCTAATAGTATTTCCTCTGATGATTTTGCGCTATAAGAATATGTATCTCTCAATGATTTAACAATATATTTGCATAAAGAAAAGATTTTGAGGCTTTCAAATTGGCTCATTCGTTACGTGATTGCTCTATTAACAAGGAGACTCAGTGTTAAACATTTATTTTCTCAATGTATTCGTTTTATTCACTGTGTTCTACTGTTTTCGGCAAAGGCTAATAAAAAGCAAACAGAATTGTAAACTCTATTTAGCAATCTAGAATGTAAATTTTTTTATAATAGAATGTTCATACCTATACATATTTGTGCTGTTAGTATAGCAGTATAGTATCATTGTTATTCTTGGTAGTAATATAATGTTTTATGGATGTCTGTCTTTTTCGTTGTTACTGGTTTATTAATGGTATAGGGTTTTGTGAGACCTGTCTTCTTTCTTATTACCGATTGTAGTAGAGAAATTTACGGACCTCTGTCGTTGTTAGAAATGTAGTGTTTCATGGGTGTATCTTATTTATTATTACCACAAGTAATATACTGTTGCGTGGGTATTTGTTCTCTTTGTTAGAATAACGAAGTGAAGTGTTTTATAAGTGCTCTCGTTTTGATATAGTGCAGTAAAATGTTGTACGGGTATGTGTTCTTTTTAAACATGTTATAATGAAGTGTTTTATGGATTTATTTTGTCTTGGTTGGTATAGTTTATAGAGTTCATGAGTCTGTATTCTCTTTCATAGTATAACATGTGTAGTGTTAAAGGATGCATGGCCTTCTTTGCTAGTGTGGCAATAAAGTACTGCACAGACAAACTAGTACTTCCCTTATGGAGTGTTCGAGGATTATACCAGTAGATAAGTAACATGTTCCTTTCAGGTGATAATGATGATAAACGTGTAGATGTTAAAATAAAATTTAAGACAAAACGGGAAGAAGCTTGAGTCTTGTATGACTCTTTATGAACTCTTAAGTCCAACTGGAATGAAACGTCCCGAAAAAATGTAAAGCAAGCTCTTATATACATATCAAAAATATAATAAAAAACCTACCTATAATAGTATTTCATAATATTCGAGTTCAAAAATTGACCTGGCCAAATCCACCACATAATAAAACTATGAGAAAAGTTGTCATCTTCTTTATTTACATGAAAATGTTGAGATAGAGACAAAAGATCAACTTTCAGGTAACCAAGACTCAGCATGTTGACATAAATGAAAATACAGTATAAACTGAAGAAATATAGTAAAAGGCGGTCATAGGTGTATTTTTAAAGCCACCTAAAGCCTGGAGGTATAATTAAATTTTAAGTATTAGAGAATTAATGTTATAGAATGAAAATTTCTGATTATCCACAAAACTCTGCTTATTTTGTCTTTCTTTTCAATTGATCCTAACTTCATTTAATTTTAAATCATTAGCAAAATTTATTTTTCAACATTCTCAACTTGACGGAATGAGCCAGAATCATAAGACAAAATATATATAACAGGTGAGAGTATGGTTATTAATGCTTGTTACATTGTAAGGTCAGTCAGAGCTCTGCCAATAGATGTATTAACCGAGAGTTCTAATTTTTATCCTTAGCAGGCATATTAACATGTATCTGGTCTGTCTTAATGCTAATTGTGCCAAGCCAGCCATTCAATAAGCTAGACATACAAAGCGATAAATTATCCTAGTTTAGTGGTCTCTACCGAACCAGTGATTGGAAGTTTGAAGCATACAACTCTATAACAGATATTTCTACCATCTCTCATCCTTTTGCTGTTATGAACCTTGGAGCTTAATGTTTTAATCCCAAGTGGAGCAATTCTTTGAGTGTTCTCTTGTGACGCATAGTACAGTCATGGATGGCATGTGAGATCATTTCAGAAAACACTCACATACAACTGTTTTCCATCATACCAGTCATCATTAGTACAAAGCTAGGCTTACTAGTTCTAGCAGTGATCTGAAGTCATCAGGCTCACTAGCTTTCTTTTGGGCAAAGAAGATGTTTTAAGAGATGCCACTCTGTTTACTCAGCGAAATGCTGCTCAGTCACAACTAGAGTTTGTTTCATTTTCATAGCAACCGAACAGAGATAACTACTTTAAGTCTAACTGTCTAAGTAAGAAATGCCAGATCTCATATTTTTATGTGGTAGTGGATAGGTTCAATAGTCAACTGTTGATAAATTTATTGATAAGCATAACTGTTTCTTACAAACATACATATCTAGGCATGTTTTACCATGCAGATATGAGTTTATCTGGATAAACAACCAGCTTTCATTTAGCTCTGTCTTTCTGAGCTTTAAACTCTATCTTGTAAATAGTTATGTTTTCTACTTGGTTAAATTGGTGTCTGAGATACTTAGCCAGTGTATTCCAGCATCTTATTTAGGTGCTCAACTATACCATTGCTGCACCATTGAAACTGCGCAGCAGCCAATGAGTTGCTTGGTTGTTAGATCATGCATTTCAGGAAATAACCTGCATAATACTTGCTAGGAACGTAATGTGGTCCAGAATGTCAGGGACCTGGTCTGTTTACTTTTCACCGTTCTTTGTAGGAAACAATTGAAGTCAAATGATCGTGTCTATTACACTACATTTCAATTGTAGAATTCGACAAACAGAGAATTTTCAGCTCTTCCCACTATCTGCAGAGATGTTAGAAGTTCAGCAGTAGTGAGGATCACCTTCCAACTACTTGCAGCTCTGGGTACACAGAAAGTTGCTGATCACCCACAGCCTCTTGAACTGTTCTAGCTTCTCTATAAAGGACATTGTCGACTCAGCTACACCCCAGCTTTTTAATACTGGTTCAACTCACTAATTGTGAACAAATTACGTCCTTTTGTCTTCATTAACGAGTCCAATTAGCAATCTAGCCTTTGCTGCTCTGGTTGCTGGCATGACTATCCATCTGTAGAGATTACGTGCGTCGGCTGTAGATTATCTTCACATCACAAAAAGTCTCCCTTCACCTGATCAGTACCAAAAGCTGTTGCTGTTCTGGGAGCAATGTTCTTGTGCTAAAGCTACTAATTTTTGTCTTACTGATATCACCATTGTTCCAGGAAGGTCCTACCATGATAACCGTATTTATTGGTTTTCAACCAGATGTTCAATAAAATTCAGGTAGTGTAGTGCACACTAGAGGGTAAAAAGGTTTAAGTGAGAGAACCATCCAAAATCCAGTTAAACTTCGTTATCTCCCGAACTTTTTACTTTACGGCTTCATAGAAAAATTGGCACCCTATTAAGCATAAGTTTAGTCTTAACACAAGGATGGTGGATTTGTTGTTGTGATTATGATTCATCTTAAATATTGTAGTATGTATGAGTGCTTGGCTACTAATCCTCTGAGCAAAAAATAAAAGGGTAATAATCTCCCTAGCGATATTAGCAAAGTTTTTTTCGAATCCAAAATATTTCACTGGTCTTGAATGTCATCACAGTAGAACCATTGAGTTTTATAGACTACCTAAGGCCCATAGGTCTGACATACCACTTAGACCTATTGTCTCAGCCTTTGGTTCACCATAGAAAAAAAAACTTTCTGCTAGCTAGAAACTATTCTCCAGTCCGTATTGCAATTTGTTTAATTCCGTATAATTAGCATTTTTGATTTCCTTAACAAATAAAACCCTTATATCGATAAAATAACCAAATAAAATTATTTCTCCTTTAATAAATATGCTCAATAACCATTCATGAGGAAATTGACATTTGGATAAACCTAAGTCAAATTTCGATTTCCATGGGGTTTTCCTATCACATAATTCTAATTTGAATTTCCATGGGGTTTTCCTATCTGGTGTGTGCAGACTCCTGGAATGTTTTATGTAATAATGTTTTTGAGTTCGGTGACCAAATTTACTGTCAGCTGCAAGGAGCAGCCATAGTAATAGAGTGGCTATAGCCTTCGCTGTAATTTTCATTCATGCCAATGAGATTAAGGCACTCTGTGACTGGGAATTTCGTGATGAACAGCGTCCTGCCCTCTGGCTGCGTTTTATTAAGATATTTATGAGATTTGAAATAATGATTTAAATAGACTTATTCGCTTTTATCTTTCCCTAAATCAGGTACACGATAATATCAAGTTTACTTTCGAATTATTTTATTTCTTTTCTATAAATATATATACACACATATATATATAAAGAGAGAGATAAACTGTAAATGTATTTATAACTATATATATACACTTATATGTGAATGTTTGCATTACCCATCTTTTTATTTTCGCTTTTTAATTAATATATTATTCGTCATTTTTATAGTCTTGTTATACATTTATAGTTGTTACCTTTTTATTGTTGATAAAGTAATCGCAAGTCAACCATAATAAGAATATATTGTTATTATTTTGATTTACATCAGATAGTTGTTAAACTGGACTTGTGTTCAGTAGGGTGCCCACCTCTTGATATACTCATAAGGAAAAACGCTGAGGAAATAAAGACTTTTTTACTAGATACTGGTTGTTTCTCTTCATTAAATGAAATGTTCAACCTGTGAATTTTTTGTCAAATGAAGGGTTCATGTGAAATGGACATAACACCTCTAGTGTTGGTCATTTCCCCTAAATCTTCCCTAAAGACATAGGATGTTTTATATTTAAAAAACAACAACAAAAATATCGGTAATGACGTTAAACAAAAATGAAAGAAGAAATATACACTTTCTTACCTGCTTGAAACGTAATCCTGCATATGAAACCAAAATTTTGTACTATCTTACTCTGTGGTATTTGTGTAGGATGAATTAAAACATAGGAGAATTATTACTGCTATAAAATTAATACCAAAGTATTTAATTTATAAATAAGTAACAATTGAATAAGAAGAGTTATAATCGTAATATCAGTAGAAATTGTAAAGATGTAAAAGCGAGGCGTTGAAATAAAATTGAAGACACTTCACATTGCACTAGTTGATAAAATTTACCTAGCCAATTCCACTCCAGTTAATAAAACCCAAGAAACAGTTTGAAATAGGTTTGTTTTCCCTTGAAAATGTCGAGCTGACGACCAATAGAATTCAACTTTAAGTTCACAAAAGCTTGAAAAGCTTATATGAATACAAAGAAAGTGTAAAGTGTGAACACTAACCAAGGATGATATTCTTAAAATATATTTAAATGTGGTCGATAACATTTTTCGAAAAACAGTTAATGTTTATAAATATAAGTGCTTTTCTTAATGCTAGATCATTAAAGTTGTGGGAAAATAGGCTATGATAATATGCATATAACATGGGTATGTATTATAGTTGTCAGTATAAGGTTTTATAGGTGTATATTATATTTGTCAGTATAAGGTTTATAGGTATATATTAAGATTAGCCACGACCCGCAAAACATTTGCGGTAATTTTCATGCCCTTCGCTTGAATTTTCTTTATTCTATCATTTTCATGCACGCCATTAAAGCTACGACTTCTTGCAAGCATTATGTGTTAGATCGATAAATCCTAGTCTATTTGAAAACAATTTACGCGGTCAGGCAAACAAGCGCACCTAGACGTAACTTTATTTAATACAACTGCACGTAAAGTAAGCAATAAAGTAAAGTAATGGTATTCATAATAGTGTACAGAGTATGAAACAGTTATGAGCGTTCAGTGTATGACACGGATTTGCAAGTTGAGATAAAGAAACTCGTAAAAACGAAGAATAAAGCCCATATTAAAGAAAACATTAGCTAAGAGGTGTTTATAGCAGTCTATGAAACTAACCGAAGCTAAGTTATTGCAAAGTAAAGTAAACGTAAAGTTGTAATGAAGACAAACTTAGGTGATTATGCAGAAACGTCTGAATGCGTGTTCACAAAATTATAAGCGTATGGTTTTGAACGAACTGCGCATGCGTATTTTAGACTTAAATAAGTCGAGAAAGCTTATTCTGTTGAAGTAATTACATGCGGGTTACATGCTGTTTGTGTGAAATATTTTGCCAATAAAAAAAATTAAAGTTGAAATCAAAGCCAGTCGTCATGTGATTACAACGATATTGTGTCATTGTGTACCATATTCTTTGCAATGAAAAGTTTAACTAAGCCAAAAATAGATAAGGTTATACTGAATTGAAAAGCCATTATGAAATCCGGACTTCTAGGACAAAAGACTTTCTAACGACATGAGATTTATGGCGTTTGGTCGAGAAATTTGCGAGAAAAGTTCCGGACAGACATATGCAAGCATATTATTTGTACAGATACGTTTTTAAATATATCTGAAATACAAACAGCTCCAAACAACACCTTGTGTTTGCTTGACACCCGCTGGCCATAACAAGTTCCGAATGATACCTTATATATACTTGAAACCAGACAGCCGTTAAAAGCTTCGAACATCACCTTCTGTAAGTTTGGCATCAGGTGGCCATTACAAAAGTAATGAGCAAACATTGAAAAGAGAGACAAACCCAATGTTTTTGTTATGGTTCTTAAAATGTTTGACAGTAATTAGTAGATAATTCCTATTTCTCTATTTTTCATAACTCATTGGTAAACGAGTTTGAGTTTCACATAATTCTGTTGAATTAAGCCATTGGAAGCGTACTGGTACTATTAAATCTGTTGTAAGAATTTTAATTAATCTACATAGGTTTTAAAAAATTAATTGTCGAGTTACTTCTTTCAAATAATTTGACTGGTGTGCTTTAAATGTAATGATAAAGTTATCCATGTTTTTAGAAGGTTTTAAGCCCCCCCCCCAATAATTCAGCAGTAAGTTTCTGGACTTATAACGCTAAAAATAGGGCCTCGATACCCATGTTGGGCACAGCATAGATAGCCCATCGTGTAGCTTTGTACTTAACAGCAAAAACAAACAGTATTGTAACGCATCTAAAATGAACACGCTGCAACAATCAGGGTTCAACAATAACAACAACAATTTACTCAACAACAACAACACTTACCAAAACACAATTAATAAACACGTGCCTGGCCAGGTATAATAATATAATAAACAATGTATCATAAATATTATTTCAAATAATGGAATTAGGAAAAGAACCAGAAAGAAAAACTTAATCCCAAAAGAATACAGCAAAAACAATATTCCAAAAATATCTTTTAATATTAATAACAATGTCGAGCGATATCCAGCAGTAATTCACTAACTGTGTCATTCACTAACTATCTCGTGATCTCTCTCTCTTAGTGAAGCTTCTAGTAGGGTATTTATTCACTGAGTGGGTCACGAGAGTACATCTCATGTGATTATAAATTTACATAATCTTCTGTTACATTAATAGTATTTGTACGTCACCGCTATGGAAGCTGGTGTCAGTTTCATCACACATACATATTTACTCAAAATAAAAATGATTAGTTAGAAGGTGAGTTAGTGTTTTAATGGAACTAAAAATTCATAGATAAACTGAACGAGAGAAGGAAATAATAAATGAACGATAAACACAACCATAATCATAAGAGAAAAATAGAATTTGTTATATCACAAAGTTTTAAGTCAGCTTATGTTTTTTCAATGATAGATTTGGTCACCCAACAAAGCAAGTAGTGTTACAACAATTGCTATGTCCCATTTCCTTTTCTATTTCGAGAATGGTTCTCTTACTAATTTATGCCTTACGCATACATGTTTGTGTGTGCATTCAAACATATATGGCGTAAGATACATATTATCTAATTTTGAAGTGACTCTAGAGCTTTTATTGGCCGTCACTCTTATAACGCACCCACAGCTCCAAAACGCAAAGCGCGATTTTTTTTTTTTCATTAATTAGACTCAAATCAAGGAATCCCAGTTAGACAATCCGGAACGTTAATCGCTTGGCTGTGCTCAGACTTTTAATAAAAACTTTTGGACTGAGGTATATACATTCTTCATCGGAGATGGAAAAGAATCAGAAATGAACTTATTTTTCTTGTTCTAGTTTCTTTTAGTGGATTAGTGGTAAGCGTTCGATGTTGCTGGCTAGAAGATCGAAAGTTCGAGCCTGCGATGTTCCATTGAATATGATCTGCACGTTCAGTTGTGGGTGCATTATAAACATAACAGTCAATCCCGTTATATTTTATTAGAATCAGCTGTATATGCTACTGAGTAGTTGCGTTTAAATTAGTAAGGCTATGCATTAATCGTTAGGACTCTAACGTGACAGTTTAGCCCATAGATTCAGATACAAATTATGAAATATTAAATCTGCCTATCTTGTTACTACAAATAGCTATTTTCTTATGCCCTCTTACACAATCAGAAAATAAAACACTAATTTCTGATTAATACAAATAATGTGGTTAAACATTTCCCAGAAGAAAGGAAATATGTACTGTCAATAATAATAATAAAAGATAAATTTAGCATCTTTAGTGATTTCGATATTTCTGGCTCTGTTATACTAACATTGAATTTTTGTTTATAAGATTTTATAGGTCTCTCGGTGTGGTATTTGTGTATAATTCAATAACGTGAATAAAGACGTTTTTGTGATTACTTTAGTCGGATTAAGCTGCGGCGTCTCCTAATGGATGCTGGTAAATGGGTCCATGCTAGCTATAAGAGCACGTCTTCATGTAGTATAAAAGAAGGGAAGAAGAAACACTAAAACTCTCTAAGACAGTATCAAACGTTGATGAAACCCTTAATCTGTTTTTCTGAACTATTTCTAACTTTGACAGACACTAAGTGAAATTTATCTTATTTTTATAGGGTTTTATTGCGAGTAATAGTGTCGTTCTGCTTGAATTGAGTCCAGTTTCAATATTGTGTTTATGTTTGTAATACAAATCGCAGAGTTTAAAATACTCTACTTCTAGTGGGGACATTTAAACTAAAGTAAAATGTTGAGTATTATCAAGAAGATTTTGGAACACGTAAGAACAGTCATGGTTACATCCTCTTTTGATTCTACCCGCTAGTCTACCTTTGTGTATATTAAAAGCGCAGATAAACTTTGAGATATATTTCTTTGCTTACATTTTATCAGTATGAATATACTTGGCTCTATAAATTTCTCCACCTCTTGTCAACGCTTTTAAAAATAGTATTATTAACGATTCGAGAAACAGGTCTCTTAATTAATGCTCCCAGTGGCACAGCGGTATGTCTGCGGACTTATACCGCTAGAAATCGGTTTTCGATACCCGTGGTGGGCAGAGCACAGATAACTGTTGTATAGCTTTGTGCTTAATTACTAACAAACTCTTAATTGCTAAAAAGTTGTTGAAGACTTGAATCAGTTGCTGGCTAAAAATCCTGCATATATTAATTTTTGTTTTTTAACTGTCGAAACACTAAATAATACCATTGTTACTTCATGGTATTCTAAACTAGAAACTTTTTTTAGGTCACTGCAATGGACTTATATATTTACTAGTAATATTCTAAAGGAATCAGATGGAAGTTAACGAATACGTTTAACAATAGCTTATCCTGCGTATCTTGGCTTCAGAAATAGCTTACAGATTTTTGATAAAAAGGAACCAATCCCCCATGAAATTTCACAAATATTAGCTCTAAGGCAATGATAAAAAATTAGTAATTGTTCACTTATTAAATTTTCTATAGTGTAGAAACAAATTATGTAAAATGAATTGCATTTTAGAAGCATGTGCTTTAATCACTGTGTCTGAAGGTTGTGTTCTGAATAAGCGTCCTGGACTATGTGGACATACTTAGACATCTAACAATATTATCAAAGATGGAGGTTTAATTAGTCCTGTGTTACATCTTATCTAAACAGAAAACAAAGCCAAAAAATGAATGATTATATGTGACAGAAATGTTAAAACCTCGATTAAAACAGAAATAAATTAAATTTTCAAGATAAACATACTAATCATACAACACTCAAGGAAAAGTTGATAAAAAGACAATAGTAACGTGTTATCTGATTGATAAACCTATAAAAGCAGGATACCAAAAATTTTTAATTAATAAGAAAGCAAACATGCTGTGAGAGTTACCTCCGCTGCAAAACTACTTCAAACTATCACAAATTTTTATCATTTTTTGTTCTTCGTTCAATTAAGTAAAAATTCCTTGTGCTATACGCTCGGATAATAGGGGTTTAATAAAATGTAATGAAGACAGTCGAAAGATAGGAATGTCGATCAGGGGTATTTACTTTTTCATTTCACGTTGAAGTTCAACTTCTAGAAAACATCAACACTTGAAGATAAAAACGAGTTTGATTTACTCACTTTATATAGCATATGAGGTGGAAAACAAATATCTAAGTTACAGTGCCTTTCAAAAGTATTCACCCCCTACGAATAATGTCACATTTTGATGGAATACAAATAATGTAAACAATCTTTATAATGAACTTGTTTTCAAAACTCTAATGATCAAACTTAACAATGTTATGTGTGAAGGAGGTTGAATGTCAGCAAAACATGTAAAGGAAATATACATATTGAAATTTACTGAGTGAAGCACTCATCCCCTAAGTCTGTACTTGGTGAAAGCACCTTTGGCAACAATAACTGCTGTGAGTCTTTTTGGATAGGTCTCTACCAGCTTTGAACAATGGAATGGTGTAATTTTTGCCCATTCTTTCCGGCAAAATTGCTCCAATTCTGACAAGTTCATTGGGGATCACTGATGGACTGCAATCGTCAAGTTTCGCCATACATTTTCCATTGGGTTCAAGTGAGGACTTTGACTGGGCTACTTCTGACATTCACTTTCTTCTATTGAAACCACCCCAGTGTGGCGTTGTCTTTGTGCTTTCGGTCATTGTCCTGCTGAAAAGTAAACTTTTAGCCCAGTTTTAGAATTCTTGGCTGACTCAAGCAGGTCTTCCTCTAGGATTCGTCTTTACTTTGCACCATCCATCTTCCTTTCAATCTTGACAAGCTTTCCAGTCTCTACTGATGAGTAGCATCCCCATAACATGATGCTGTCACCACCATGCTTGATAATTGGGATGATGTTGACTGGGTTATGTGTTGGGTTGAGTTTGTGCCTGACGTAACGCTTTCAATTTAGACCAAAAAAAAAAGCACATGTCTGCAGTATCATTTACATGCTTTATCGCCAATTTAAGAGATTTAAGATGATTCTTTTTCAGTAATGGCTTCTTTCTTTCCACTTGCCAATACAGGACAGCTTTGTGTAGGGACACGATATTGCCAATGTATAAACACTGACGCCCATCTCAGACATGGAACTTTGCAAATCTTTCAAAGTCACTGTTGCCTTCACGGTGGCATCCCTAACCAGTTTCTTGCTTGTCCTGCTGCTTAGTTTGGAAGGGCGGCTTAATTTGGATAGTGAATGGGTGGTATGAAGCACATTCCACTTCTTTATGCTGGACTTCACCGTAATGAAAGGGCTAACCAGTGATTATGAAATTGTCTTGCTTCTCTACCACTTTAACCCTGACTTGTTTGGAAAGCTCCTTCGTCTTTATGGTTTGTTTGTCGTATCACTATGTGAGTTGTGGCTTGAACAGATGCATTTACTCTCAAGTCAAGTTAAATCAATTTGATTACATACAGGCAGAAACCATTACATTAATTTAGTGACCTTTCAACCTATTTTTTCGCACCTGAACCGACTTAGGGTTGAATACTTATGCAATTAAGAATATTCTAATTTTCTTTAAAAATCTAACTTACTTGCATAATATCAGTTGTTTTTTTTTTTTAGCTTTTGTTTAGATTCTAAATATAAAGACCCATTTAAAAGTTTCGTAATTGCAAGTTCAGACAGCAACAAAATGTGTAAACGTTGCAGGTGGGATGAATAGCTTTTCAAGGTGCTGTAAAATAATCGTTCAACAAGAAAACACTTTTTCTGAGTTTTATGTTCGTCTATAAAATGTTTATTCCCCTCAGATTTCTTCACGGATGTCAATTAAAATACATCATAGGGGGACCTTAGACTCATTAACAGAACTGCAAGAGTATAAAATAAAATTTACAACATTTTCATGCAATGGAATTGAAAGAATTTAAATCATTAGAAGTAGACGTCTTTTTAACATTGTATCTACGGTTACAAGGTATTAGTTATATTCCAATTATTCTGATAAATTCATGTAGTTGCCGCTCATCTCCACATTTGTTAAACTTTTTTTATAATAGTCTATTCAAGTCACTTTTACTTTAATTATATTTGTTTATCAAATCCAGTAATGTCCAAGCTAAAGTAAACAACAAAAAACACATCTATTTCTACAAAATAATTATTACACATACACATACTCCCTAAATCATTTCCAATTTTTGTAGTTTTCCTCAAATATATATATTAGTTACTATAGCTATATAAACTTGAACGTATTTCTAACTGCTAGTTTTTTTTCGTGATTATTTTAGCCTTCAGAATTTCGTATTAAAAGTTGAGTTCATGAAATGTAAAATAATCTAACATGTATTAGTTGAGATGATATAAAAAATACAAAATTAAAATACGTTTGAGAAACATTCTGCAAGTGACGCTGATGCCGAAATACCTCTATCAATTAATTATACAAACAATTGTAGTATTTGGATCTTATCTTATAGTTAGGTGAAGTGGTCAAATTCGTGTTTGTTTATCCGAAGAATGATTATAGAAGATAATTCATTATCGTCAACGTTAATTACGACATCAAACGATGGGCTTAGTATTTTCGAATCAGCCATTAATTATTTATTTGCCCATAATATTCATATGGCGTTACAAACACTCAATATTTCACTTGCTTAAACAGAATGTCTTTGGTCACACGTGACCATAATAAATTGTATTCAGTGAATCAATAGATGTAATAGATTGGATGAAGAGATTATGTATTTCCTCTGCAATAAAACATAAAATGACTAGAAAGAAAAATATAAATAAAGTTGATGAAATATTTAAAAATATATTAGAATAATGAAAAGGAGGTTTATATAAAAAAGAAAAGAGAGAAAAAAACTTTCAGAAGTGTACAAATAGGATGTTTGAAAACAGAATTAGAGTAAAAGAGGGGTAATGTAAAATATTTTTAATGCAAATTATTATAAAGAAAATGAAAGTAAGAGAAATATTTAAGAAAATTATTGTTACAATGAAAATCACTGGTAGAGTGAACGACAATTTATGCGATACAGGTTAAAAAAAGGGAAAATACGTCGTCAGGGAAACTTTGGCATAGAAATTATAAGCAAATATACATGAATAGCAAAGGGTACCTTTTCTTACAGTAAAGCCACGTGGAGTTCCTTACTCTGTCTACCGAAGGGAATCAAACCCCTGATTTTAGCGTAAAAAATCCGAAGACTTACTGGTGTCCCACCGGTGGACAAAGAGTAAAAGAGATACACAAAAGGAATATTTAAAATAGGTATAATATTATATTAAAAGAATATTAAGAGCATGAATATTAAAAATGACATTTAAGGATAGACTTGTAAACAGAAATAATAAAATATATCTGAAAGATATAAGAAATACCTTAAAATAATGTAAACATAGAAATAGAACTAAAGAAACCAGGTAAAAGATATAATAAAAAGAATGTGTAAAAAAGGAACTGAAAAATCTAATAACAATAAGAAGTAGAAAGAAATATGAAAGAAATAAAAATTGATGAAAGTAAAGAGCTGCAAAAGGAAAGAGAATCTATATGGTGACATACCGAAAGGAAAGAAAATATATATGGTGACATACCGAAAGGAAAGATAATCTATATGGTGACATAAACTACACATGAATGAATAAACCAGAAAGTGCACTCAATAACATCAATCTGAAACAGTTTAGAGATTTTTTTTTAATGCAGGATTTTAATTTATTAGTTTCCTTCTTCTTTTTAAATTACGCTAAGAATACTTTTGGGAAAATAATTTAAAGATCACTGAAAAATTAATTTGCAATCAGTTGCCCCGCATGTTATTGTACTCAGAGGTTTTTGAACTTCTGTAGAGGCAGATGCTGTTTAAGTCAGGGAAAGTTATCCAAGATTATTGATGACCTGTCTTCAGCTTCGAAAGCACGTGACTTATGGACAATCGTGTAGTGGAAACATTCAGGCACAAAGAGATCCAAGAGACAGACGCACGTATAAAGTGACTCAGAAACCAACGCACCCGAAACACACAAGACAATACATGCATCTTAAGAGAAGCAGTTACATAACAACAAGGACATGAATTAACAAAAGGAAACCCTCAATAGCAGCGGCACTTGAGATTCTTTTAGACAGGATTAAAGTAAATTAATCTATGAGACTTTGTTTCCCCTTTTTTATCAGCTATATTTTTGTGCTCCAGAAATACCTAGCATGGGGCGCGAGTATATTCGATTCTATTTTATTAATCATCAGGATATCTACTAGCTTATCCTCAAATTGAACTTCTTTTAGGCAGGATTAGAATGAATTTATCTATGAGACCTTGGGTGTGGTCAAATACATCAATCGAAAGGGTTTGACCTCCTGAAACCCAAACTGGGATTAGATCTCAAGTCGGTTAAGAAATGATGGAACTATGAGCATATATATATCTGTTATTCATGGCGAAGCAGTGAAACTCACGTTCTTTGTAAACCATGAAAACTGCTTCAAGTAAAGGTTTGGAATTTCGGCTATGTATATAGGTTAGCTTGCTTTATTATCAAACTTTGCAACAAATTTTTAGGAACATTTTTATTAATATAATAAACAGTACTTTTATTCTAATCAATCACACTTGCAAGTATTATCAAACTACTCTGTTTTGTTCGCGCGCTTATGTTAAGCAATCTGTATCAAACATTATTTGCTTAAGGGTATTAGATTTTTGCCAAATTCCAACAAACTCATAACCTAGGTTATCAACCATCTTTTACTAACCCAAATGATAATTATATTATAACTTAGTTTTCTAAAGCATTTCAGCTTTATTATTGTTGTTGTTGTCATATCTTAAGCGTTGTGTTAACATATTACACATATTAGTGTTTACTTTCCGAATAAAAATAATTTCTCATTGATTTTACTCCTTATAGATTCTCTTAAAGCTCGAACTATTACTTTCCAATACTCAGTATATTTCATAGTTTACCTGAAAAACATCAGAAGTTAGATTAACAATCAAATAGTTTTATAAGGTGTGGTAACATTAATAACCAAATTAATTCTTTATGCATTTACAATAGAGGTTCAGGTCAACAATACCTTGGTGCATAGGCCCACTAGTTAGTGTACTGGACTGTGGTGCCAAGGGTACAGGGTTCGCGTACCATTGCCACAAAATTTGACGGTGAATGCGTTATGAAAGTAAAATCCCAATATTTCATTATAGAAGCCTCAGAGTTAGCAGTGTGTGCTGTTGACTAGCTGCCTTCTTTCTAATCTATCAGTTCAAAATTAAGAACAGCTACACAGATATACTTTGTGTAGTTTGTCTCGATATCCAAAACAAACTAAATCGAATGGGGAGTTTCATATGAAATTAGCTTAAATGTTATTAAGAGAGACATAATATAAGGGATAAGAGGACTCGATATTTTGCCGAAAATGCAAAATCTATAGTGCAACTCATATACCATTGCTAATCAAGGTTGATGCACATACACGTAACAAATATTCAACATACTCTTCATTATTTTAATCATTCTAAAATATGAATTATACTTAAGTATAAGTGGCCAAAGGAAATATTAAAACTGGATTTTCAGGCGGTCTGAAATGGAAGAAGAAACACAACTTTTGCACTCTGAAATTCAACAGGCTAGGTGGCTTAATGTTTAATGTGCTGCACTATGACCAAAAGGTCCAAAGCTGGAGCTGGCAATATGCCGCTGAGCATGCTCCAATTTTCAAAAATGACAGTCAATTCTACTATTGGGTTAAGAGTAGCCATGGAAACAGTATGTGCCGTTGACGGTTTCCCTTCCTCTGGTCAATAGTTCTTAATTCCAGACGACTATGCCTTTACTTTGGAGTCTCTTGACGTTACCACTTAGCACGGGTGTCACGATTCATTCATGTTGCAAATATAAAATATTGAAAATTTACTAAATTTACAGAATAAACTGTTTCTCGCGCTCAGACGTGTTTATAAAGATAGTTAGTTGCATTTTCTTTCATTCAATGATTAGATAGATCGACAAAAATACCGGTTGACTATCGAAACATGTGCACATGATTTTTATTTC
Source organism: Limulus polyphemus (assembly GCF_000517525.1). NCBI lineage: Eukaryota > Metazoa > Arthropoda > Merostomata > Xiphosura > Limulidae > Limulus > Limulus polyphemus. Next base: position 578,962 of record NW_013665866.1, on the reverse strand, counting down.
GTAGGCGACCTGAGCGATTAGTAACTAATGCACTCATTTTTTAATGAAAAACTGAACAGGCACATATATTTATGTATATATAGACAGTTTAAGAGCCTAATGTAAAGGTTATCTGGGTCATGTACGGATATATTTATAAAATGACAACCATATGAATGGAACGCCCTGTGAATAAAAGAAATGACCACTGGATGAACTGACTGACAAATGGACTGATTTCTAGCTAGATAGATAAATACGGATCTACATGCGTGAGTGAGTTAATGAAAAACTGCTATAATTGATAGAAAATTAACTTGGACTAATTTATGAACAAAGTTATTCAGCAAATACATCGATAAATTTCCATATGGACGGATGGAGAGTTATGGATTGTAGGGATAGACTGATGAAAGAATCATCTTAATTATACTCAGTGATGTACAAACAAATTATGTTATTGATGTTTGCTTGTACGAAAGAAAAGCATATAAATCCAGTCTGGTAAACATACAGATGGATGAAGGGAAAAACAGACATTGATTAAACAAGAAAGAACGCTGTGATTGCAATTTGAATAGAATATATATATATATATATATAATCATCGTTTGATTGGAGCTTAGTAGATGGCAACTTACCAGATAAAAATATTTTTCAATTAAACTTGCTAGAAGTTACTATAAACATTAAATTCAGAAATATCGTCATTCAAATATAAGAGAAGTCACGAAACTAAGCTACAGGGTAAAGAAAACATTTCTAAGTAAAAAAAACTTTTGTACTACATTTAACTTAATTATTTATTTATCGTCGTCCACTGATTTCTTAATGATATAGTATAGTTGAGTGACACCAATTGTCTTTTCACACTGGCATGTGTCTTAAAATGGTTTCAATGTAAATTTCATTACATTATTCATTTCAAACGAATAGGACAGCAAAGTATAAGACTTTGTCAACAAGTGCATATAACACCATCTTTTAATGCATAAATAGTCTCAATGCACAAAAGGCTTATCTTTTGCCTCATATATTAGAATTAAAGTTGCGACAGTAGTCAAAAACGTGTCTGTGCATAACTTTTTTAAATACATAATTTACACTTTTCCAAACATACTTAAAGCTTTCTCAAAGTCTATAAGTTTATAGTAATAAATAAGCATAAATATCATTCAAGCAGTTCATTGCGATGGATTTAATTTGTGAATGACGAATGTATATTTTAAAAATCATACCAAAATTAGTAGGCTGTTGTCAAGTTTTTTGTATGGGTCGTATTCTTTACAGTAGGTGTCTGTGACTTGTTGGCGATAAATTTCAACGATAAACCAACAGAAACACAGTCCACAAATATTCGTTACACTGTTGGTATTCACAGTTGTAGATACACTTTAAATAATGTCTCTTTTTCGTCAAAGTCCACACAGGCTGGTTCAATTACCTCTAATGTGTTATTACAATACAATCTGTGAGAATTTCACTTTAAAAATAGCCACTGTACGCTCTTTATGGCTAAACTCACAATCACACAGTTTATATCTAGCTATCAAACTAAGTTTAATTTTCTACGCGTATTTGTATCCTGACAGAGGTCTAGAACGTTCCACGCATTACTAGATATTATCATGCAATAATACTAAATAAAAAATAACATGGAAAACTCAGAAGGTTCTAGTAATATGATGCAATAATATAACAATCACCAATTAATAACTATGGAACTACAACTCTGATTCCTAAACAGTTATGTAAACAAACTTACGATAAACTATAGCTTAAAAATTATTAAGGTTAACACTTGCACTATATAAACTATCTAAATTATAACACTGTCATTAAACTTAAACTGACACAGTCTTGTATATCTGACAGCTGTCTAGTTTAAGTTTTTTCACTTTCATGCTTAGTATTTTGTGTTTTGATATCAATAATGGTATCTTGAAATACTTTCTGACCCAATTTCTATCCTTGCATCGGATACCTATCAAAAGTTGTTTGTAGTAGTTTGTAAGTTTAATTCGTTTTATCTGTAATATTTATATTTTTACAAACGTATATATGTGTTAACATCCAAGACTCTATGTTTGGTGTGTATTCAAAATTTGTTCCGGAAAAATATAAAATATTATACTAAACGGCAGTTTTGTGACACCTTTAGATCGTTCTTTATTACAAGTAGTGCGTATTATTTTAGCATACAGAAGTGGTTGGATTGATTACAGTTAATTTTCTACTTGGCACAACTTAGACCAAATAATTAGTTCCGATTGTGACCGCAAATAAAGGATGTTAATATGTAAAAATAGTCTTATTCTCAATGAAAAAAAAAAGGTTTTATTGGATTCTAAGAGGTTTCGTTTTATGTATTCTGAATACATTTACAAATCATGGTGGCCAATTGTAGAGGAGAAGTATCCAGTATATACTGAGCAACTGCCTTTTTGCCTCAGACTGTTATCTCAAAACTCAATATCCATTAAAGATTCCTTCAGTCAGGAAACGGTCAAGAAAATGGTCGTTTAAACCTTATATCACTAGTGCATTTGAATTCACAAGTGCTAGAACTATTTATATAAATGGGACTGCTACAGCGGTAGTTTCTACGCTGTAAGATAAGGTGGATGAAGCTGGTCAGTGTTCGTGCCTCGAAAACTGTTTTATCTATCAGCCCGAAAAACGCTTGCTATGTATTCGATGGGTTATCACTGAAACGAGATTTTGATTTCTAACTACTTTTACTTAGAATCGCAAATATTGTTAGTATGCGGGCTTCACCAGCACATAGGTATGTATATATGGTTCTTACAGAGTTTATTATATGTGCATTAGTAGAAAAAGTTAAGAAATACATATTCAATCAATATCCGCATCCATTTCATGCTTTGTGGCTTTCCAGCTCATGTGGGTGGTGGTTCTTTGTAAAGATGAAATAGTCAAAACCCCTTTCTTTGAAGGGATACTGTTACTAATCCCTAGAATTTAGCCGAAATTAAAAATATCAGTCCTGTAGGTCAATAGCAGCCTCATTCCGAAAGTAGTTCTTAATTTCATGGTTACAAAGATGTTACACAGTAGTTTTCATTTTCTGCAAAGTGTTTCTTCTGAGTTAAAAAAAAACACTCACAAAAATATGGTTGCTAATGAACAGCCCGTGACTTGTGTCAAATGTTCGAAGACAGCATTTAGACAAACATGTGTTATTTCTCTAGTTTATCTGGAAAGGTCGGAAATTGAGATATATAACATGTACATCGTAAATTCATATTTTAGGTTTTCCCTTCCATGTTTTATTTTTAAAAAGTTGTTTCGTTTTGTTATCTCCACTACTGGATTCTTGTAGTGCTCGATAACAGTTTTTCACGTTTTCTTGAAGATATAGAAGATGAAGAGTAAACATTTGTATTACCTATACTCGCAGAAAAATGTAGCTCTTTTCAAACAAACTCATGTTCGCAATTTGTTTTGTTATCTCAGCAGTTTTGACAGGATGGAAGTATAAGCTTAGAAAAAAAAATTAACTACCCTATCCCTATCTACGAACTAAGACTCTGACGCTTAGAAAGAACTCACATTATTACCAGTGAATTTAAGATATATTCCAAGTATAACGCAATATAGCAATGCACAATTTGTTTACCCTAATTTCAAATAAAATCCAGTAACTAGGTAAAATGTATAATTCCAAATTTAATGTGAATTTTAAAAAGTAAAATCAAATTGTTGTTACTAACATGTCGTGTCTATGACATGAAGGTGAACATGTTTGTACATATGCAGAAGTAGATGTTGGATGTTGTTTTATAGGCTCCTCTTTCTTACACGTGTTTAAATTCACATAACTGTTATGGAATCTTTATACATTTTCATTCATTTATTTGTCGCAAGTTTTAACCTAGAAATGTTAGGTCTTGTTATGTTGTTAATATAGGAATACGACCATTATGGGAATTGGATTTCCAACATCAGAAGATATGTTTATTAATGGCCCTAGTGTTCCAGTTATAGTATTCTACATATTGTTTAGAATTCTATTTCATAAAGAGCATCTACCTTCTCACAAATGCCTACAGACAATGAATGGTACTTTTAGACACGATGTTTTATGAACTATTAATCTGAGCTTTATTTTCTTCGGTATGTGAAGGAGCCGGGTGAGACAATAGCTAAGTGTGCCCGGACTGTATATCAAAAGGTTTATGGTTCTCGTCCCGTTGTCAAGAAATTGCTGTCAAATCCCACTAATTGATTTGAGTTGGCTAGAGGACTACAAGAATTGGAAGTGGGTGCTGTACACTAATTAACTTCTATCTAGTTTATCAGTTAATAATTATTCACGGCTAGCGCAAATAATTTTTGTGTAACTGTACGCGAACATTCAAAATAAACACACTATATTAGTAAATATGCAAAAACATATTTCTAGTTAATCTTTACAGTCAGTAGTCGTATATAAAGCATGGTTATTCGTTTGTTTGCCTGTCTTTTTTGTTGTCACTTATTGTTGTGAGAATTTGGCTCAACCAATTTCGATGAAATATCGTAGAGGAACTCATGTAGACCCCCCCCCTCTTTTCACCTAAATATTGAACTTAAATGATTAGGTACTCGGACGAACAATTTGAGTTTGGTATCAATTTCAATTTTATCGTCTTAATATCATAAATGATGATTCAACTGAATGAGTAGGTCGGTAGCTGAATACATAAAGACGACATCAAATGAAAGTGGCATTCAAAGTTTTGAATAAGTTTCAGATACTCGATTTCTACGCTATGGCTGAAAATAGTCGCAAAGTTAGCCTACGCCTTCTTTTATACCATTACCTTTAAGTCTAACCTTGCCGAGTACCTTCGCTGGTTATATAGAAATACAAAATTATATGGAACTTTAGGTTTATACATATGAGACTCTTTCTACATTTTACAACTTAGTAATATTCGTTTTGAACATTTTACTTATAATTTTAAAGCTGTTGGTCGATTCTGTTATCAATGTATTAATTTAATTAGTTAATTTCAAAACTCCTTATAATAAAGATATAAAGGTTCTTATTTTGTATTTGTTTATATTTTGTATTTATTAGAACTTTAACAAATTATTGGCACTTATACGAGCTCAACTTATTTTGCTAATGATGCAAACTTATATTTTAATTTTTATCCTGCGGTTGGACAGCGGTAAGTGTTCGGAGTTACAATGCTAAAATCAGTTGTTCGATTCCCCTCGGTAGACACAGCAGATAGCATGATGAAGTTTTGCTATAAGAAAACACACACATCTTTATGAAACGCGCCTAAAATTTAGATGTATTTACTTTAGTTTACAGTTTATGAATATTTTATTTAGTCTGAATGATTAAAATATCAGTAACTACACAGCCTAACGAAAAGCAAACAGACACCTCAGGGAATACGAATAAAACATTATCATGATGCTTTACACAAATTATCTCAATATTTAAATACAGGTATAGCTATTAAAGACCATGAAATACAAACAGTAATATCACAAGCTAAGGGATCCCGTAGTTGGACGATATGAGGGTGGTTAAAGTCAGCGAGATATCGCCAATTCACCTGAAATACAGCTGTCCAGAGTGAATAGCGTGACCAATAGTTTCAGCAAAAACGGACATTTAAAAAATGTTGTGTAGATAATATATAGAATACGAACAGCAAAGGAAAAAGAAACACAAAAACACAAATGAAACAAATCGTTATTCAAAAATAATAGCTGGATTGGTCGGTTTATAATTCCTATCTATGCACAAGACACATGATCGGGTAAAAATGAAAGAAGTTTACAATAATAGAGACACCACATCAAAGGTGTGTACTGTCAGTTTCGGTTTGTGTTTTAATGAACGCTTCTGAAGAAGTTATTAAAGCAAAACGTTGAATGTCTAATTAAATAAAAACAAGATTTTGGTGTTATAAGGTCGTTTATTTCTAGTATTAATATGTCTTCTATACACCAATATGCACTAAAGAAATTAAATAAACGTTTTTTTTGTAGTCAGTGGACCCAAAACTAACAGAACAGACTTTTCCTACTGTAAGGAAAAGAGTGAAATATGATCCACGTCAAACACACCTGCTACTGTTGTAGAATAGGTACAAGTGTGGACACCATTGATCATTACAGATGTTATGACAATTTCCTGCTTTTTGCAAACTAAGTTTTTCCGAAGATTTAAAATTTGCAGAATTTTCGGCCAGTAGACGCATCCGGTTTTGGTAACTATCCTTCCAAGAACTTTTGTTGAACCTTTTCAAATTGGTGACAAAAATATGGCGGCACTGTTTTATGGGGTGAGGTGTCATCTATGTAGCTGGAAGATCACAGCTATTACTGTATGAAGAGATGGTCATTGCTGCTCGATATATTACAATTCTCAAGCAAGACCTTCTACCTACCTATGCCAATTAAAACTGTAACCAGACAAATCAATAATTTCATACAAGATTGCTATTTTTCTTTCAGTACCAATTATAAAATGATAGCTTGAAGGTCAGAGCATTTATCATTCTTCTCTTTTCTGACCAGTCGTCGAATATGAACCCCCATTGAGCATGTCTGATCCATCTCTTATAGTTCCTTGGGAAGATTGTCCCAAATAATCAACTTCTAGAAATACAATCATCAAAGTCTTTTTGTCAGGAGTGGGGTACAATTCCACAGCCCCCCATTTCAGACCTTGTAAATACGATATGTAACCATGTTTCTGCTTTAAATGTTTCAAACACCAGATCCACTAAATATCCTAATCGTGCACCAATAATGTTTGTTTATTTAATAAAATAGCATTCCTTCTTTACTTATTGGTAGCCTGTTTATATGCAGTATAAAAGCTTTTTCAATTGTGGTGTTCAATGTTGTAACATAAAGAGGCATATGAAGAAAAAAGGAATATAAAATTAAACCGTAATTTTTGCAACGAATATTAGGTCTGTTATTTCCCAAATGCTTCACTAAAATTTTGTGTTCAGCATTCTAACATAAAATGTTTTAAACAACATATTTAAATAGTACTTTAGATGGACTTTTAGCAGTCGTAGTTCAACCCAGCTGTCGAGGTTCGATATTTAGTTGAAGGCCGTATGGCTACTGACTTATTAAAGACGAAATATAATTCCGAAATGTTATTTTTACACACCTTTGATTTGAAATCCAAAATGAGAAAATTAATTCGGAATTGATCAACTAATAATATCTCTATCTGCTGTAGTCTCTGGGTCGCCTTTAGGCAAGGCGTAGCACACATTAGCCTCCCTCATCAGAGTTAGAGTTGAAGCCACTGGGGGCACAGGATGGTAGATCATCTCGTCTGGCGAATGCCTGATGCAACTGAGACAACAATAGAGGAGATCTACTCAAGTTAATTGAGAACTTCAACCTGCAGCAAGAAATGGCAACCCACTGCAGTATTTTGTTAAACATTATCGATGGTATTTTACTAACCAAAGAAAACCACAATGGCATGAAGGACTCATAGAAATGGGGTCGACGGGTAAGGAAAGTCATGTGCAACAGTTGACTCCTAACTGTCAGCATGCTACTGCCCATATTCAGAATAGAGCAGTTAAAGTGGGAACATGGAATGTGAAGACTATGCTAAGCATGAGATGAAGAGATTAAAGACCAATATTGTAGGGCTGTGTGAAACAGATTGGAAGGATGCTGGGACTATTGTTTCACAAAATATGAAGATCATTTATTCAGGAAGTCAGATACACGAAGGAAGACTTGGGTTGATTTTGGACGAAGAAACCTCAAAGTGTTTGGACGGTTTGGGGGCAATATTTGGTAGAATGATGTTTGTAAAAATAAAGGCTAAACCTTTCAACATTGTAATAATATAAATTTATGCACCAACAGTGAAAAATTAAAAAGATGACATTAATTGTTTCTATGAAGACCTTGAGAAAGCGAAAAAAGCAACGCAAACCTCAAGAACTGGTTACGGTGATGGGAGATCTACATGCCAAAGGTGGTTGTGAGCAAGTGGATAATATTGTTGGGCTACGTGGACTTGGAGAGAAAAATGAAAAATGAGACAAATGAACTTATTGGTGTGTTGCATATGATCAAGTCATTACAAACACATGGTTTTGAGAACCACCTGAGAAGAAGGTATACATGGAAAAGTCCTGGATATAATGTTAGAAACCCAATTGGTTACATAACCATCAATAAAAGATTCACAAATGTAGTACAAGAATCAAAAATTTACCCAGGGGCCGACTGCGTAAGCGACCATGTCCCTGTAGCATGCGCCATAAAGATAAGATTGAAGAAACGTAAAAAGTAAAAAGGGACAAACAAGCTTGATTATACAATTCTAATGAAAAAAAGATATTATTAAAGAAAGGTATACAGTTGCACTTAAAAACCGTTTTCAAGAACTTGAAGATGAAAAAATATGTCAAAATGGGAAATTTTTATGGAAGCACTTGAAACACCCAAGAAGGTTATTCCATTAAAATTAAAGCAAAAAAGAAACAGAAATCAATGACGGAGGAAATCTTTGAGCTCATGTAAAATAGATGGAAGAAGAAAACCCATAGTATGGAAGAGTTTAAGAAACTTGACAAAATAATTCGATCAATGTGTAATGAAGAAAAGGAAAAATGGCTCAATGAAAGGTGTATAGAGATAGAAAAACAAATTGATAAAGAAGTTATATCAATGTATATCAATATCAAAGACGTCACAGGTAAACGAGGACGTACTGATAGCAGATGTATAAAAGCTAACAACGATGGTGTAATTATGGAACGAGAACAAGTATTGAAAAGGTGGACAGGGCATATTGAAGATTTATTCCACAACAGTCGTGATGAAAAGCCATATATTAAGAAGAACATGGACGGATTAGAAATTCTTAAGTACGAACAACTATTAACAGAATGAAGACTAATAAAGATACAGGACTAGATTAAATTGCAGTAAAACAAATAAAAATATTTTAAAGAATTTTGTATATAAAATATAACAACGATTATCAATGAGACTTATGAAAGTGGTCAACTACCTGAGGATTTCAGTAAATCGATTTTTATTGCATTTCCCTAAAGTGGAGCTATCTAATGTGAACCCCATCGAACGATCAGTTTAATGAGCCATGTAACAAAGATCCTATTAAAGGTATTGATGATGAGAGGTAAAAGTAGAATGAGACAGGAAATTGCAAAAGTTCAATGTGGTTTTATTGAAGATCGTGATGCAAGAAATGTTGTCTTCATGGTACGAATGCAAAGAAACTTTCTTATTTAGATAGAGTCAACCATGTGGAGTTAATGAAAATGCTAGAAGAACTGGAAACTGGTGGTAAAGACTTGAGATTTTTGAAGAAACCTCTATTGGGACCAAACTGCAGCGGTGAAGATAGAAAATAAATTAAGTGATTTCATCCAAATAAAGAGAAGAGTAAGACAAGGCTGTGTCTTTTCTCCTGACTTTTGAATTTGTACAGTTAGAAATGTCTGAGAGAAATTGAAGATTTGCCAGGGCTGATCATTGGCAGACAGAATTTGATCAACTTGCGTTATACAGATGACAAGTTTTAGTAGCTGTTTCAGAAGAGAAGTTGCAAAAATTTTAAAATAAAATTGTTAATAAAAGTGAGAAGAAGGATTTAAGTATTAACTGTAGGAAAACAGTTTTACACGGAAAAAGATCATTCCTGTGTGCAATGTCAAAGCAGATCAATAAATTCAACTGCTGGAAAACTGGATAATGTCAGATGGTAAATGTAATCATGAAATAAAATGGAGAATAGGCGCATTTCTGGAAAAGAAAAAGTTTTAAATTTCTAAGAATTTCGGATTGTTATGAGATACCAATTCTCCCGTATGCTTTAAAATGTTTGACAACATCGTCAAGTATAGAAAAGAGAATTTAAGTAATTGAGTTGTGGCTAATTAAGGCGCATCTTGAAGGTATGTAGAACAAGTCACACCTAAAGTGAAGATGTTTTGTCAAGAGTAGGTTGCAAGAGGATTCTGCTGACTAACAATAGAAAATGGCAATTGGAGTTTCTAGGACACATTATGAGGAAATAAGAAATTGAAAGTCTGATTATAACTAGAAAGATTAAAGGAAGACGAGATCGTGGAAGACAGGGGTTGACTTGTTTCAAGAGTCTGTTTAAATGGATGAATGTATCGACATTAGAGATTTATTGTGTCTCAACGAGAAGAGATCTGTGGAAGACTATTGTCACCAACATCCTGTTTGAATATGGTACATATATAGAAAGACAAATACCATTTTAGATAGATGTTTGCCTGTAACAAACCAGCCCAATTTTTTATTTCTGATACTTAACCAAACATCTCTGTACAATGATTAGTGACAGATAAAAGACTGCTCTGAAATGTTTTTTTATGTACCTCTAATTTAAAAATCCTAATGGACCAATTAATAGAAATGAAAAAAATAAAGTTGCAGTCAGACTTTTTCTTCTACCACAAATATAACAAAAATGTATCCTGGTGTTTGTTCTGCTATGTTTACTGGCCTTAGTTGAGATACATGAGTAAAAGAACTTAGTGTTACACAATCACAAAGGCTGTATATCTGCAGCAATACTCAGGGGAACAATACACGAAATAGGAATGGAGGGCGTAAAGTGACGGACAAACAATCGAGAGTTCGCATTAATAAAATACTTGATATCCCATGATACTCTTTCAAAACAGATATCTAACACGAAAAACGTTTTCTTCAGAACGCTCGGGAGGAATTTTCAAAATGAGTTCAACTAGTTAAAATTCATACTTGAATTATGTACGGTATGCATAAAATCCATAAACCCCAATGTCTTCAAGAGTCAATGGTTTTAACTATTGTTACTAACAATCGTCTTTTCTCAGATTTACTAACTAAATTTATTTTACACTGTACTAATAATTATTTAATTGGTGAAGCCAATTTATAAATTTTCAACTGAGCAAATGTTTTGAAACATGTATATAATAACTTCATATGTTCACGTTAATTTATATCCGTAATCTACTGCAAGAAAACTTTCTTCTATATTTATTCAATTTTTTCCCTTTTTTTAGATGTTGTAAGCGATTCATCTAAATTAACATTTTCAACTGTGTTAAGAAAAAATTATGATTAAACTTGTGGGTCCAGTTTAGAATCCAAATTTGTTTCTGTTATGCGTTCTTTTTTTTAGTTTTTTTTGTTTATAATTCAGCACAAAGCTACACAATAGGCTATCTGTGCTCTGCCCACCAGGGGTATCGAAACTCGGTTTCTAGCGTTGTAAGACCGAAGACATACCGCTGTGCCACTGGGGGGGGGCTTTTTTTTAGTCATTATGAAAAAAACGATGGCTGAAAGAACTTTTAGTAAAACATATACAGCACTTTGCTATCGATGAAATATTTGTTATTTTTTGGTTACTTAGACTTCGAGATTAAACAATTTTCGAAATACTAACTTTATTTATTATATCTGCTATTGCGCTGCTATATAAAGTGAAGAACTGAATAATGGCCAATGACATTTTTTCTTCACTTCACCTGTCTAGTTTACAGGTTTTTCTCATAGTGAACATAAAGCACGTTCACGTCAAGAATTTAGAGATATTTACAGTTTCCGTTAAATAGTAACCACTCTGTTATCATGCTCCAATACACGGTCAGCAATTTTAAAGTCACTGTTATAACAACCCACTTTATTTTGGCTATGTTATTTTTTGATACATTGTTCTAATTAATTAATTAAAATTAATCAACTGTTAATTAATGATTTGTTTAACACATAATTAGAGAATTGTGGATAGTTTTTTGCTACACTAAAAATAATTACGTTTAAAAAATCACGATGGGGAAAACTGCTCTGAAATATCTTCCAAGGAAACTTCAATGGCGTTTCCTACAGGCATCACATGGAGACGACGTTTCTTCTCTATGCTAGGGCAAGGTTTGGAAATAACTTTGTGTTCCAGGATGGTAATTCCACTGCCCACAGTGATCGTATTGTTAATGAATATCTCGACCAGAAGAATGTTACAAGATTGCCATGACCAGCAAAGTCTCCAGATTGTAATCCCGTTGAGAACTGTTGGGCATAACTGATCCGTAAAATTGCTAACCACGACCATAAACCAGCTACTATGGCTGAGTTGTAGCGCCTTCTAGTGACAAGTTTAGATTGAAATCACGGTGAATTACATCAATAACCTCATCGACAGCATGCACCGTCGCCTTACAGAAATTATTAGAGTACGAGGAGGACCAACGGAGTACTGAACGTTTAATATGAACTGATATAAGGTTACAGACGCTATGTATAATAATTTGACGTTATATTTTGTTATTATATGTGTTTTGGTAAGGTTTTGTTGTGATTGGTGAAATGCTATATTACACATCTTTCTACAGGTTTCTGATAAAATTGTTTGTTGTTCTAATAAATCGTTCCTGATATCCATAGAACCCGTCTCATTACACAAGTTTAATTAAAATGTTCAATATAACATGAATTTCTCAGTTTGACAGAGCTAAGTGTATATGTATTCCATTTTAATAATAATAATATTATTTGTTACAAAATATGTAAACATTTTGGCCAAGACTGTCATGTCTTTAGTTCATACGAAAATTTGAAATTGCATATTTAATCACTATTCAAAAAGCATAAATACAAGTACAAATTTACATTTATTACGATATTATTATGGTTTTTATTCATTTATTTTTCGTATACAAGGAATATCAAATGATGACATCTATCTTTTTTGTTCCTCTGGTTTGTATGAAAACCTAAAAGTTCATAAAAAAACATGTACAAAAAGCATAAATATAAGTATAAATTTTCATTTGCTAAGAATTTATTTATGATGTTTTATTTACTTATCTTGCGCATAAAGAATACTAATTTTTTATATTGAAAAAAATCAGAAATATTAAGAGAAATCATTTCGTGGTCGATGAAATGATAGCCTGGGCTTCATGTTTATTTTTAGTATCTTAAACAGCTTGACTGCTAAATAATTTAGAAGAATAAATTAATGATATCTATTGCTGCATATTCGTGGTGAATAGAATACAACTAAAACACCATGCACATAATGCACACTTCACTACTATAATAACCTATATATATATGTAAAGAGAGGGAGCACATCATTATAATGTGAAATCAAAATAAACTTATGAAGATGAAACAGTTATTATTGTTATGACTGTTAAGCGTTAGAATTGTATTGTTTTAAACAGAATTAATTGAAACGTTGAAAATACGTGAAAGTTGAGAAACGTGAGTCAGGGTAGGTACTATGTGGTTGTTTATAGCAATAACTGTGTCATAATAACGATCAATATAAGTATCGCAATGTGTCTTAATTGTAATAAGTGCTTTATTTCAGCACACATATCATAATAGAAATAGTGAATACTACATAGACAGTTTAGAATGAACAAGAGTTTGAACTCTGTATTAAGTTATTATGTGATTGTTAGTGATATATTTTCAATTGTGTTACATTTATAACATAAATAAATCATTACAAGTTTATGTAAGGCCTCGACTTATGACAATAGTTCATATTCATTGGACGTTTTTTCTATTAGTATACAATATAACTGTGATTTTTAAAAAAACATTTTGATTATTCAATATATTTTGTCCCCAAGTGGATCATCGGTAAGTTTAAGTACTTACAACGATAAAGTTCTTTGTTCGATTCCCCGCAATGGACAGAATACATGAAGCCCATTGTGTAGCTTTGTGCTAAAACTTCAACAACAACTTTATATGTATGTATATATAATTATACACATATCTTACATTTGATGATATACGTTAGTAATTTTTCCATTTATTCAGAAATAGCAAAAAATATCAATTACTCAGAAAAAGAGCAGTTGATTTAGGAAGAAGGAATAAACATATCATTGTTTGAAATACACATCACTTGTGATAGTGCAATTATATACTTAGTTATGTGCCACTGTACAAGAAAATAATAGGTATCTGTTCATATTTTTACCGATAATCACTCTTGGTACTAGTAGATAAATAGCGTGTGAAGGGAACTACGACGTCAAGAGTAGTTTTATCTCGAACTAATGACGCACGTGAACTTGTTCTGTATATTTTAAGTAGCTCATACGTAGTGACAAAAGAACAGATCACAGTATGACGATTTAAAAGAGAGTAAAAAAATATATTGTTTACAAATGCCTGATGATTAAAGAAATGTTGAATAGTAAAGTAACTGAAAAATTATTTGTTCGTTTTCAACACAGACAAGAAGGAGCACTAGAACATACAAATGAATATTTAAAACTACGTTATCTTTTGAAGTTTAATCAACTAAGAATGGAAACGTAACAAAATACTGGTGAGAACATTCTAGAGAGTTCTGTAAAGATGGATCTTGTCAATCTTTAAAAGAATAACGGAATGATCCTAGTTAAAGATGTTTTGAGAAAAGGAAACATTAGAAATTCTGTACAACATTTTCGTTAAAAATAAAACAAGTGCTTTTCTGAAACCAATAGAAAAACCAGTACTGACTTAGAAGCATAATACTAGTTGAGAAAACAATAACTGAAGTTAGGTTTAAAAATCTGTACAAAATAATAGGTGGTTAACTTAAGGGCATATTCTTTCTTTTAATTAGATGGTACATAAAAACTGAAGAGCCATTTATTGCTGACTTTCTTAGCATTTAAGCACGGTGTTTTACAAAGGTTCTTTAGACTATTTTTTTCGATAACAATTCCTCAGGAAAGTAATTATAAGATTAGATTTTTTGCTATGATATTGGTAAACTGTCTTGTTTCGAAAACATTCCTCCTGTCTGTCGTCATATCTGTTGGTAATATATATCTTTGGACTAACTTAAATGCCCCCCCAGTGGCACAGCGGTATGTCTGCGGACTTACAACGCTAGAAACCATTGTGTAGCTTTGTGCTTAATTTCAAACAAACAAACAAACTAACTTAAATTGAACCAAGTTTAAACCAATAAGCTCAAAACGATTACCTTTTTAATGAAATTAAATATTTATTCATAAACTTTGTATATTTAAAGGTTAAATCAACTTTGCTAGAGTAATAAAATAAAATTCTCAAAATAACACGTGATTACCGCCTTGCCTACGAAATGTGCGCATAGATAATATTTTAAAGTGTATTTGTCACGGTAATACGAAACTACCCGAATACTTTGAATATTTGCGACGGCGACCTTCTCATGCGAACGCGAAGTGGAATAACAATAAAATATACCCATTAAAGTTTGTTTCTTTCTTTTTTTTTAGAGCAAAGCCACAGTGAGCTATCTGCTGTGTCCACCGCGGGAATCAAACCCCAGATTTTAGCATTGTAGGTTCGTAAACTTATCCGGAGGATAACTCATTAAAGAATGTTACACATAATTTTAAGTAAGCTTTACATAAAACTGTTTAATAACGTTCACGTTTGGTTTGGTTTGAATTTCGCGCAGTGCTAAACGAGGGCTATCAGCGCTAGCCGTCCCTAATTTAGCAGTGTAAGACTAGAAGGAAGGCAGCTAGTCATCACCATCCACCGCCAACTCTTGGGCTATTCTTTTACCAACGAATAGTGGGATTGACCGTCACATTATAACGCCCCCACGGCTGAAAGGGCGAGCATGTTTGGTGGGACGGGGATTCGAACCCGCGATCCTCAGATTACGAGTCTAGCGCCCTGACCACCTGGCCATTCCGGGAAATTTCTAGCGTTAACAACGCTACAAAAAACGTACATTATTTATACACAAAAATACAGTACTTCTCTTAGAAATATAGTGCGATGACTCCTCAAGCATAAAAGTATCATAAAAAAGAATCAATGCTAATCACTTATCTTTTAAAAAAATGCTTATGAAATTAATTTTGATTTCTAAATAAGCCTTTGAAACTAACCACACTATTTGTTTTCTGGTATTTTCTAGTTTTCTTGTGATAATATGAATGAAACGTTTCTTTCAATCTGAAACAACTAGATTTAATAGATGTTTCAGTCCCCTGGTGGGACAACGTTAAGTCTACTTATTTACAACGCCAAAACCAGGGGTTCCATTCCCCTCGGTTGACACAGCAGATAGGCCGATGTGTCTTTGCTATACAAACAAACAGTAGAAGTTCCAAGTATTGGAGCTGTTCGACAATTAGTATAACGGGTTTCAAAGTAATTATACATTGTAAGTATTTAACTTTTAAGTATTCAAAGAAAATCTTGCTGTTTTCATAGATGTTTTAGTTGTTTATTTTGCCAAAGTTATGGTTTGAATTAAACAAGACACTTAGGAACTTCCGACGAAATCTTTGACGGCACATAACTTTAATTATATTTTTTTCATTTGAGTCAGTTTATACTAGGATTGAATAAAACATTTTAAAATATTGCATATATATATATATATGTTTGTGTGGTAAAACACAAAACAGTTTAAAATATTCAAATGATATAACAACAAAACGAAAATAAAAATGCTTAAATATTTAGAACTATTCAAAAGTTACTGAATTTTGCCTGTACTATGAGAAAATCCATGTAGACGGAAACCAATATAATTATTTCAAAACACAATCAATTGAATAGTTAATTGTTCATACTCGTAACTGTAGAAGAATGAAGGAATAGAGATGGGATTTCAAAGGAACATAAAGTGTAAAGAAAAACGTATTTAGCAAGCTACACATGTGTAACGTAAATCTAGATATTTGTGGAATTACTGAGGTTTGTGAATGAAAATCACTCGATTTTTTTACGGCTTTTGGTTGAAATGTAGAAAAACCTTATCTGTAATAAAAAGAAGAGATATTTTTGTCATACATTTAAAAATGGTTTTAGGAGAAGCTCAGGGTCTTTGCTGTGCGAACCTTGCCTAAACTCTGGAGAATAACGTTCCCAGGAAACATATATAGACTTTGCATAGCATACCAGAAATGTGTGACAACAACACGCTGAGTTCCTTTCACATACACCAACAAATAAATTTTGTTTGATATGGAAAATATATTTCCTTTCATAGTTTACTTAATGAAGATGATGTTGTAAATAAATCGAAGTAGATTTATCAGTGGAAATTCACACAAATACTAAACCTAATAAGTGTCGACTTATTAGATAGTTATATATATATATATAAAGCTTTAACAAATGTAAGACCCGAGAAAATTGAGTTATTGTGAATACTTACTAATAAATCTGCACGAACAGAGTAGAGGAACATGCTAGGATATTGGCTGATATTTATAACTATTCGTTCTTGTACTACTTCAAACATTAATCAGGATTTTCAGTACACTTGTTGACTCTTAGAACAGTCATATTGTTAATAGATATACTAACGTGGTTAGATTGAGTGTGTGATGTAGGTTGTATTAAAGATGAAAGCAACTGTCTTATGCAGTCAACTGAAACGGTACTCTATGCAGTATTGTTATTCCGAATCAAACTCTCTTTAAAGGAGAGAAAAAATAGATTCACTGAAATGGAAAGTATCTGTATATTTAGAGGTCTAGTTATCATAAAGCAATCGCGTGATCATTTCGGTTAGTCATGATGGAAGTCTTATCATTGATAAGCCTGAATGCGCGTGTAGCCATCAGTCACTGACGCTCTATTGGTCTCGTCTTATTCCATGGCGGTTGTTTAGTTTATCGCCTTTTATGGAAAATGATGTTTTGATAGGCTTAAAGCGCCTAAAAGGTTTCAACTTTGCTCTGAAACATTACCAGTAATATATTCTACTTGAAAAAATTGTTTTTGTTTGTGAATAAGTAATATATCAGAATCTCTGTTTGACCAAAAATGCTTCGCAGTAACACAACAAAATATAGGAAGAATTTTTGCGTTTTACGGACTTCTACTATGTTTTTGTGAGGGTATAATGTTTCAGGCTCTATACTGAGTTCTTTATTAGGTTTGGAGCAGGGTTAGACTCCTATAAAAGACAGTGAGTGGATCGTACAGGTTTTCCCAACTTGGAGATAAAATTTCAAACTTTAGACCTTCAAAAACTACAATTCAATTCAAATGACAGTGCAAATAAAGGTATTAAAAATATCATGTCCCGAATACATAGTGGGTGTACGGTGTTAATCCGCCTCCACCCTCTAGTTTAACGCTGGTCTGGGAATAGATATAGTATATATTAGAAACAACTTAACCAATTGCGCTGCAATCATTTTATCATGTAGGTTTCGCAAAAGCAATATAATTAAATATTCCAAAGGCTATTAACCTAAAGAGAATTATAAGGATATAATCTAGTTTCAACAGAAATATTTGATAGTTTCCTTCTTATTTCGACTGATTGCTTTACCAGAAAAAACTCTAGAACAACTAAATATGATGAGACACTAAAACTAAATTATTTTGGTTTATTCCCTAAATAATTATTTTTCATCTTCCAGTCATTTGCAAGTAATCGAAAAAAAGTAAATTAATAAGTTATGGAACTCCTTCGTCATTTCTTTATATATATATATTCTCCAAGCTTTCGACAGTTGATCAGATCCTGGACTGACAAGATAGTATGAAATATATGTTGTTTTTTATCTCAGAAAATGTCCTTGTTTTCTTAATGTTAAAACGTACTTTGTTGTTCTTTAAATTCTCTTCGCTCGTTTTTCCAAATAGACATTGTTTTCATGCTGCTTACTGAAATTTCTGATGTTTCATTCTTTTATTGTTCTATCGCCAACTAAACATAACAAGTGGAAGTTGACATAATATACTGAAGTAAGAAAATATTAATGCCTGTAAACCGTATAAAGCTACCAACTTTTTTAAAAAAAGTGTATACATCTTGTAAGACTATAATTGAAGGAAGGACCATACCACAACATTAAACAAGTTAACTCACTGTAAGCGTGTGTATCTGTCGTTTTTTTCTGAGCATTTATAAGTAATAAAAATACCCACAAAAGAAAATACTCTGGGCTCTTGCAACCTTTTAATGATGTTTTTTTTTTTTCAGAAGATTTAAACTACAAGCTAAATCGTTAAAAAAAGCACACATGTGTCGCCTCCTTAAATTGTATCGGCTACATACTCTAAACATAAGTTCAATCGTTAATGAACAAGTTTCGTTTTCAACCACTTTCAGTGTAATGAAAAGCACGGAAGGAAACGTAACCTTGTCATGACAAATACTTCTCATTTATATTCTGTTACAGTTTCCTTAAACTACAATGCGCGTCTATTATAACTTCCTCGTGCATCATTTGTATAGTTTACAGAAATAACGAGTTTTCGTTTTCTTTGCCAAAGCACAAGTACAAAATAACAGTAATTTTTAGTCGGTAGATCCAAAGGTTTTATTTTGGCGAAGTCGGGAGTCGATCGGAGGTTTCACATGAACAGGATAGTTCTAATTTTTTCTTTCAATATCTCGAACAAAAATGTTAAGCCTAGCATGTAATGAAAACAGGCTAACATGAGTGTTGTTATAAAGAAATTTTGAAAATATTTGGTCTTTTCTGCAACGCTTTTATTATTTCAAGTTTTATTTTTCATAAAGCAAAACACGTAGTAAGTGAAAGGAGAAATTTGTGACTTTCTTTATGTAAATTGATGCTCTTATGCATGAGAGATCATATTTCTAAAGAACCCTGCAGCTTTGGTATGGTATGTTAAATAACTGCATTGGCGACATAGCTTCCAAAGTGTGCATTTTTAAGTTATTGGTTTATAGCGGGTATTTACAAATAGACTTTGCCTTGGTTTGAACTGCTAGTCTGCCTCGACGTGAAATTAACGTTGTATTAATGAAATTATGTAAACTTATTAGACGGTTCGTATTACTTATCATGAAATATATTAATTAAAAGAGAGAGGAGTTGTTGTTTGTTATTAAGCACAAAGCTACACAAAGGGCTATCTGTGCTCTGCCAACCACCGGTATCGAAACCTGGTTTCTAGCATTAGGAGTCCGTATATATACTGCTGTGCCACTGGAGGGGCAGAGAGAGAGAGAGGAGCAACTTATTCCACCGAAATTATTTGATTTAACTAAGTTATGAAAAATAAGGATGTTAGCCAAATAAAGGTGACCATGTTTATAATCTGTTTCTTTCATACTTGAGTCCCCCTGCTGGGACAGCGGTAAGTCTACGGTCTTGCAACAGTAAAATCCGGGGTTTGATTTCCCGCGGTGGACACACCAGATAACCCGTTGTGACTTTCCTATAAAACAAATACACACACTCGTATTTGCATGTTGCTACCTTTTGTCGTTTTTTTCTAAATGTTACAAGGTTATGTCTTTTATTCTTATTCCATTTTGTCTCTTTGACGTGTTTATGTTTCAATTAATTCTTATTTAAATATTTTTTATTCTAATTCTTTGATAAATACTTAAATTAGAGCAGTAAGTATGGTTGTGTATCATGAAGCTAAAGAAAATTGATTGTCTATCTCTTAATATCGATTGCTTAAAATTAAGCAAAATTATACATTTCGTGTACTACAACTGTTAACATTAAGAAAACATATGAACAACGAATTTTCTACCTTAAAAGTTAACTGATATAAGGTACAAAAGAAAGAAACACAAATTGTGTACATTTTACTGCAATAGACTGAGCGACGCCTTGTCGCAAAAAACGCACTCCGCAGTTACGGTCATAAGTGTGCTATAAGAATAAGGTGAAATCTCACTATAAGGTTTGGATTTTGCGCAAAGATACACGAGGGCTGTCTGCACTAGCCGTCCCTAATTTAGCAGTGAAAGACTAGAAGCTAGTCATCACCATCCATCGCCAACTCTTTTACCAACGAATAGTGGGATTGACCATCACTTTATAACGCCCCCACGACTGAAAAAACGATCATTTTTGGTGGGACGGGGATTCTAACTCGCGACCCTCAGATTGCAAGTCAAACGCACTAACCACCTGGCCCACTATAAGGTCGGACAAGAGTAGCCTAAATGTTAGCTTTAATTGACGATGGATATGTTGACTAGCTAGCTGCTTCTCCTCTAATCTAACAGTTCAAAAGAAGGGATGAATACGCACATATACCTCTTGTGTAGTTTTGCACGAAAATTCTAAAACAAACAATGTTATTATAATGTCGCATAACTAAATTTAAAAATGATAGAAAACAGAGAAAGTTTTCGTTAACCGTGTAATCAAGTCATTACTTAGCAGCTAATAATACGACATGCGTAAAAGTTTAGTGACAGGAATTGTTCTAGTTCAAGAGTTGTACAGTTTTTGTCAGCTCCTCACATGCATCAAGTGTTCTAACAGGTGAAAATAATTTTTTTGCAATATTATGCGGACTTTACTATTGGCGAATGATATACAAAAAGTCGGTAATTCGAGGGTTAATACGAAATTAAATAAATATGATTCATTACAATGGAAGTGGTGATTTATAAGAATAGACATGTTCACAAGAAGCTAGCTTTGTAAGTGAACTCATTCAAATAAGCCTTTTTGGGACTAACAGTCTTTTATTTAAAAAAACCTACATTATTTGATCCATAGCTGTTTTATTGCATCTAGAATACCATGCGTACCAGATTTTATAAACTACATAAAACATTTTTAAATTCTTGCTCGTCTATATATATGACACATTTTTTTGTGTTTGGTAATTAATAATATTGCTTTCCTTTCCTTACAATATCACAAACACGAAGATGAAATCATTCATTTTCTTGGAAAAATCTATAGGGGACATCGACAGTAATTAGTGGGATTAGTTGCATTATTGAAGACATTTCTGTTTACATGTTCTGTCTGTGCTACATATGTTATTAGAAACACTGATAAAATATGAACCAACAGGCTATTTGTTGCATACACTGTTTAGAAAAATGTGTTTAAACAGCTAACGAGATATATTTTAGGGTTAATTTATGTAAGGGCTTCCAAGTTCCTGCTAAATTTAGCCTTTGTATTATTATGTGTTTTATTTTTTTCTTGAATATATTTGTAATATTGTTGTGTAATTTACATTGCATTTAGCTGTTAAAATTTCAGTAAACGTGGAATACAATAATTCTTTTAATAATCTGCAGAAACAAC
This sequence comes from Limulus polyphemus, assembly GCF_000517525.1. NCBI lineage: Eukaryota > Metazoa > Arthropoda > Merostomata > Xiphosura > Limulidae > Limulus > Limulus polyphemus. The sequence continues at coordinate 556,937 of NW_013665866.1, read as the reverse complement.
GTATGTCTATTTAGTATGCATTTCATTTATCCTCAAGAGACGACACATTTCCAGTTTTTCTTATTGTGTGTGGTATTTAAGCTGTAATTTGTGTCGTGCATACTGGAAGTAAGGTTTCGTTGATGAGAAAGAAAATACAAATAACAGACTAGCGATGAAAGTAATAATGTAGGTTAATTAGATACCTGGAAATAGCTTCAGTTCAAGATGAACTGATTCATATCACTTGTGTCAATGAAGTTTCTTTGGCTATAAACACAGTTCAATTATAGTTAATATGTGGTGTAAAAATATGTGTTAACAAATACAGTAAATGACAGTACTTGTGCAGAAATTAAATAAGTTAAAAAAACCACAAAGCCAAAAGTGCGCAATAATTTATTACAAACAACACCATAGTCGTTGGATAACCCTATATATTTCCCGCCATCATCAGAAGAAACTAGAGTTAACAGTAGGAGCTATTTGTTTGTTTTGAAATTCGCGCAAAGTTACAGGAGGGCTATCTACACTAGCCGTTCTTAATTTAGAGGGAAGGCAACTAGTCATCACCACCCACCGCCAACTCTTGGGCTACTCTTTTACCAACGAATAGTGGGATTGACCGTCACTTTATAAAGCCCCACGGCTGAAAGAGCGAGCATGTTTGGTGGGACGGGGATTCGAACCCGCGACCCTCAGATTGTGAGTCGAGCGCCCTATCAACCTGGCCATGCGGGGCCAACAGTAATAGAGAAAGAAGCTAGTATACCTTCACCTAGATGTTCGTGCTCGTTGATCTTCTGCCAAAATTTCATAAACTTTTCCAAATTAGTGCTTGTATATTATAACATACTGAGGAAGTATGATACATCTAGTCGTTAATGTAATCATCGTATTATGATGTATTGAAACACAGTAGGAAGTTTGAGAAGTTCTATAATGTTACATTGCACATTATACGCAGCAGATCATTTGTGGCAGTTGTAAAGAAGAAAGTGCATGGTTTTATAATTAAAATGAATCATATTTTCTAAAAGAACACACCACAACACATTGAAGTTATAGTCTGAATGTCACATCAAGCAAGTTCGAGAGTAAAATATCCTTAAAAATTATTTACAAAAAAATTATAACTAAAATAGGCTTTTGTTTGTATATGAGCATATAAATCCTAGTCTGTTTTCTTCGTTTGTAGTTAAGCGCAAAGCTTCAGAATGGGCTATTTGTGCTGTGCCTACCATGGTATCGAATCCCGGTTTTTAGCGTTATAAGCCTTTAAACTTGCCGCTGAGCCACTAAGGGGCTATACATGTAAGAAAGGCAAGCGTTTACATAAATATCTGTACAACTCAAGTAAAATGAATACAGTAATTTTATAAACCTACATAATCAATTCTTATTTGTATAACAGAAAATGTAATCACAATTGCTTGTGGAGTGAGAAATTAATAACTGTGATCTTTTATATAAATTTTCAGGTATATTGACAATGCTGAATTCGTGCTATCACATATTCTGATTTTTTTTTATAAATTAAACCCTTTTCGTGCGCTATGTAATGTTGAATGCTGACCAGATACATGCTTCTGTTTTATTTAGGAATAATTTGGACTGAAGTTTCTCTCGACCGTGAAGAACAGCCTCACTACTGGCTATCAGTATATGCTCAAAACAAGGAGCTTTTCCCCCTTCAGACCCGATTAGATCTCTACATAGAGGTGCTGGATGAAAATGACAATGTACCTCTCACTGACGAACCTATCTATTACCCCTCCGTAGTGGAACGTGCAGACCCAGGAACCACTGTGATTCGACTAAATGCTTTCGATCAAGATTTGAACTCCCAAGACGGACTAACCTTTAATATTACAGCTGGAAATGCTCAGGGGTTCTTTGTTATCGATCGAACAACAGGTAATTTTCAAATACCGTTAGCTTGTTCCTAGATTACCGGAAGGTGTCTTGTATATTACTAAAAAAAAAGAACAGTCTTACAATTATACTATATAATATCTTTAATCATCCATGTAATAAAATAGTTAAAGCTGTTTATCCAAAGGGAAAATGGCCTTAATAGAATACTATTTTAAAGAAACTGAGAAGAGAGTTTGAACTATCTTTCCCTTGGAAATGTTCAGTCGTAGTTTGAAGCTTAGTTTTCTTTTCTTGAAAGTGTAACAGACCTATGATATTGGACTGGATTCCGTCTCCCCTGTTATAATTAGATTACAAAAGAGCATATAGCTCTTTGTTCGTTTTACTTGTTTCAGAATTATGCAAGAATTATTGTAAAATGCTAAGTTGAAACCTTAATATGGGTACTGATAAGCATGAACAATGAAGATCATTGGAGGTAAGTAAGCTATTGCAAGCTTTAAATTTTACATTTCTGGTTTAAATTTACTTAGCTACATGCACAAAATTATACTATAAAGCTATTATTCAAAGAACATTCATAAGGACCGTAAATTACCCCTAAACAAGGGAAAACACATGCCTGACATGGCGAAAACAAGAATTAATGAGGCCAAAAAAATCATGCTGGGTTATTTGTTTTCGTTTTTTTTTTTTCGATGTGCATTTTTAAAAACCTTTCTGCTACAAATGTCGCTTTTGCTAATCTTATTAAATGGCAAGGTACATGTTTACAATTTGAAAAGCTCTTTTAAACTAAGAAAAATGTTTTTTAGATCTCTCTATTAAATCGATACTATATTGTTTTGAATTATAAGACTAAGGGATGCCTGGAAAATCTGGGCATTGTATTCAATTAACCAATTATTATCTATTAAACATAACTTTAAAACAGTAAAATATGTGCTTATCGAAGAAATTACGTTTGAACATAATTGAAATATGACAGCAAATGAAGGATGTTTCAAGGCCTCAGTATAGAAACCGAAACGTTGTCCCAATTTAGAAATAGGCAGGAGCCGTCCATTAAAGCCAAAACTTTACAGCAAATTAAAGCTTTCACTAGTTTTTGAAGATGGACGCAATTAGTAAATTATCAAGCTATGCAGTACAAGTTTAAAATATATTACTAAAACAAAGTTGCAATTACTATCCGAACAAGTCATTAGTTTCAAAAAACAACATATCTACAGCAAGTAGCTGAAATAATGGACAGACGTGTTTTATTTACCATCTTTTGATTACAGGGCTGATACAAACTATAGGAAAAAAAGAACGCTAAAATCATTAAACCTATGTACTAAGTACGAGCACCAAGCAGATATACTTAACAAAACAAACATTCACTATATAGAATTGAACAGACACATAAAAAAATCGGTACAAAAACAAAGGAATTAAAGTTTCAAGCCTCGTTTGCGTATACAAACAACACCTTGACTCGGATTTTGCATATCGTTCTATTGTATTCATTCATTGTATAACAAATATTTTGTCTTTTTTATCCGATATTTGCACCTTTTGTCAATGAAATAAATCGATGGCTTCTGTGATGTGAAATTTACAAATGTACTGCTATGAATATATGGTTTATTCTTAATATTGTGGTGCTTTATGCATTTTTCAACATACATGTTTAAAATCCAGTTAGGAATCAGGGTATTTCTTTCAAATATATATACATAGTCAAATAGAAAGCAGCCAATCACAGTAATCCCTAATCTTACAGCTACCATCTGTGTTACAAATGAATAAGATTAAAAAGAAAATAAGCTGATTAATTTGAACCTTTGTTCATTAAAGCCTAAACCTGCTATGTTTATTTAACATGAAATATTCACATTAAAAACAAATTTGTACTTATTTTGAATGGAGGCTTTATGAGACCAACTAGTAATCAACTAAATAAAAAAAGAGTAGACTGGCATTGATCCAAACAAAGATTTGGCACATTAGACTATTTGTTTTTCTTCTGTGATCAAGACTTTGACAACCTTCGATCTGAAGAAAACGAGAGTGGTGTGATCACAGGAAAAGCATTCGTTACAGTGCCAAAAAGAAAGACGTTGAAGATAGGTTGAGAGACTGGCTAAACCTTTAAGCTGTCATTTTATCTTAGCTTTTATTATAACCTAGAGCGAAAGCTTCCATCCCTCCCTCCCAACTGACTGTACATTACCTTAAAAAGAGAATATCTATCAATAAAACTCATCTGTCTCTGAAGTATTTGATTAACTAATTATAATCTGAAGATATTAGATAACGCAAGTGAAAGGGTAGATGGGTCGATTCGAGCTATATATTATAGCATACACGTCTACCTCATTTGGTGTTTCTTTTTGTATGCCATTGCCTGAGAATAAAGTCGGGGGGTTACTGTATGGAAAACTTTGCGTCATTGATTGACATTCTTGCTTGACCAATGGAGTTAAGTTGTCACACTTGGTGTTTCCTTTTAATTATATGATGGATACCCTAAACTATAATTTATGTTTATTTTAAAGAAACTTTCAACAAATAATGTTATTAAAAATAAATTAATATTTACACAGCAAATAATCATGCAGACGGTAGCACTGTCTATGTAGGAATGGCTCGGATTCTTTATGGAAATAGTATTTTAAATGTCTACTCAATAGGTCTTCCGAACTTTACAATAATATATAGTGTTTCTTTCTATAACACTATCTACGTGATTACTGAGTCACATGTTCTGGGAATATCTGTAAATATCATAGCAAAAAAATGTAAATTTCTTGTTCTTCTTTCTTCTTCTTTTTTTATAACATGATAACTCAAAAACCAGTACAATGATGTCAATCAATTTCACTGAGGTGACATAGTTTCAAACAAAGTATTCGCTTTTGTAAGTATTATTTACTAGTAGTAATAAAAAAAATCATAATTATTGTGTAAACGATGTTATCATTATCCCTTGAAGTTAGCTTTTTTACAGAAATTTGTTCCTTTAAAAAGCTTAAGTACAGGGTTAAACAGGAATTAACAGCCAATAATAGATAAACAATAAGTACTTGGTTATAAATACAAACTTCCTACATTTATTGAAACACTGCATTAAAAAATACAAGCAAACAAGTAAAGAAAAAACTTTTCAAAAAAAGGAAGTAAATGTAGAGGATGGCTAATATCAATCCTTCAAATACAATGCAAACAAGATAGTAGGGGTGGCACTTGTATCATACCTACATAATAGCATAAACAAGAATTAACATATAGCAATGAGGATACAGTGTAGCGTGTCGTGCGGCCAAAACAACCTGTGTGTTATTAACAGGGGTGATAATTTAGCGATTTTCCACTTTCTGTAACTCGGACTGCGGTAATCCAAACTATCACATATTTTCAGTGGATGTGCCTACTTGACCCTTACTTCACATACCAAATTTTAAGACAATCCATTGAGACATACACGAGATATAAAATCTCCAATTTTGATTGAAATTCTTCCTTTTTTTTTCTTCACACCGAAAGTATGATAGATCTTTAGAACCTACACTTATGTGTCTGATGTGCTCTACGTATAAGCCATATGTGCACAATTATTCAACAAAAAACTCTCAATTTTGACCAAAATTTTTGCTTGAGCTATGAGTTTAAAATTTTTATTACAGCTTCGGCTAAGACTACAATTGTACCGTTTTTATTTTTTGTCATTCGGACTAAAGATGGCTGATTTAGAGCAGCAACACTATAAGGTAGAAGCACGTGCCGATACATAAATATTGGAAAAGACAAGCAAACTAGATTAGCAGTTTCTAGCTTCAGTATTCAAAAGAATAATAGAGGTGGATGGATATTATTCGTTATTCATTGCCATCTTTTCAGCGCATATTTGCTAAATTCTTTGAAATTATCGTAATTAAAGAGCTTTTACGGTTAAGTGATATTAGCTTAAGCAATTAGTGTAAATAATGATGCTGTGTACAGCTGTACCGAGTGCGTGCGGGTAATGACACGAAACTGTTAATCTAGATTTCATGGCGTTACTATAAAGGAAGCTATTAACACTGTTTTAGAGAGGAATAATTACCAACACATATTTAAAAGAACCTGGTTGGTTCTGTAAAGTATAAATCTGTACCGAATAATAGGGTTGCTAATGTGGGTTACCATCATGCCCCAAGTTGAACAAAGAACGCAACATGGCTAACGAATGAATGCATATTTGCTGTAAAATTCTTATCAGTGCTATAAGTGTAGCTACTAATTTGGCTTCCAATTTTGATTTTATTCCTTTAAGTCGTATGTTCAATACTTTTTTGGCCGCAACTTTTTTTGACACCTAAGGTGTTTTTGATTAGTTATATGTAACTATTCAGTCACAATTTAGTTTATTTATCCTATTTTTGTCTGTTAACATTCTACTACACTATGTGCCTGCGCTATTATGTAAGAACGATACAAATACCATCTCTACTATCTTGTTTGCATTGTTTTTGAAGGATTGATATTAGCCATCCCAACGTTTACTTCCTTTTTTGAAGCTACTAAGTTGATGATCGAAAGATACAAGGTTCGAGCCTGCAATATATTGCTGAACACGCTCAGCACTTTTGTTCTTAGTAAGTTACGAAAGTTTCAGTTAGTCATGTTTTTCAGATAAGATTAGCCGTTTTTGTGTCAGTTGCTGTTGAGTGGTTCTTGTTATTCGGTCAACAGTTCTAAATTATGGGCGTTTGTTCTTGAATATTGTGGTCTCTACCTGATCGTTTAGCTCATGTGTCACATATGACGTCGTTGAGGCTAAAAATAGCAAATACCCACATTTGGTATAGCGGAAATGCTGTCCGATTTCTATAATAGACATAGCAACTTACGATATGTTTCATTATATACGTCTTGTGAGGCACGCATACAGGTATAAAACAACATTGGATGTGGATATTAGAAAATAACTTACTAAATACCAGAGTTCAGTCTTGCATCTTACAAATGAGAGTATGAAACTTGTTAGATAAAACCAACAGGTGGAAATCTTTACCTGGTGTGAATTCAGGAACAACACGGCGAATGAAACAATTAGACGTTGTATGTGTTCATTTGTTTATGTTAGTGGAGTATGATTTTTATAGCTTGTGTTTCTCGAAAATAAAGAGAAGAAGGATTAAAGGATGTGTTAAGAACTTAACCAAATTGTTTTAAAATTAGTACAAGAAAGAGTGTGAAATGTAACTGCGAATCAAGAAGATAAAAACGAAAATACAACAATAAGAGGAATAACAGAAGAGGGAAACTAATAGAAAAACCTATTAAAATACAAAAGTAACAACAAAAGAAACTTATGACAAGCAAGAAATCAGAACGTGAGTGGAAAAATGGTAGAAAAAAAAAGAATGGATAAGATATAGAAACTTATTTTCGGTAGATGAATAAGAAAGGAGAAAAACGAATGTGATAAAAAACAGGGAAAATCTGTATTAAAAACGTGAAAAAAAAGGATTGAGTAAAATAGGACCGATATATTTCACAAAATATTAAAAAAGAATAGCTAGGAAGGCTTGAGGAGAGAAAAAAAGGAAGAACTGCTGAGGAGGGAAGACTAGAATAAAAACATAGAAGGAGAAAATTTTAATAAAAAGAAGGGATTTATGTGAAAGTCAGGTTTTACTTGAGAAAGAGAAGCATAGAAAATAGAACTAACTCTTATTAGAGGTTTTAATAGAAAGAACTAAAGAAAGAAGGAAGAGATGTTTCCAAAAGACTCGTTGCGATAAGAAAAAATCTGAAAGAAAGATAAAGTTAGGGGAAGAAAGAGATTAAGTTTAAAAAATATATACTTAATTAGATGAAATAGGATATATAACAAAAAATATATAAAGGATGGAAGCAAAAAAAAGAGGAAATATATTATAATAAACCGATAAAAATACAATTAAGAAAAGTATCAAAGATAATGCAAGGTAGAAAAAAATAGAATTGAAGTTTAATGAAAAGTAAGTTGCATTGAACAAGTATAAAAGGAAAAGTCGTGATCTAGCTGGAATAATCAGAAGATAAAAATTCAGATAAAAAAAAGGGAATTAAAACAGAAAATGAGCAAGAAGAGTGATAACAGTGAAAAAGACAGAGCTAAATATATTTATTTAACACTTAATTGCGCTTCAAGTGACGTCTGCTCGATGGTGAATTTTCTCAAGAATGCTATACGCAGGTCTTTCTCTTGGCGCTAGCAGAGCTATTTAATCCGTTATCAAGGGAAATAATTATGCCCAAGGGAAATATTAATGTTCACTAAAAACCTGTAATTGATATGAATATTTAATCAACGCCACTGTTGTTTCTGTACTCAATATATTGTATCAGGGAACCGTCCGGGAATCTTGAATAAGAGGAGAGAAGGTTAATTAAAACTCGGTTTCAGAAGTGTTCATTGTTGAACTAGAATATATTAAGCTTAAAGTTATTTCGTAAATACTTATATGTTTGATTCTAGCCTTGTTTTCATTTACGTTCTGCTAGATACAAGCGTTTCTTTATTTCTACTATATTTTCCCTATTTTTTTTAGTGTTCAGTAACCAACGAGGTCCAAGGTTTATTGTATGCTTTGACGTCGACGCTTTAAGAATAAAATTATTGATATGACTTGGATTCACAACTAGATTTATTGATTTTAAATTCAGAATTTTTTTATCACCGAAGCGATTGCCAAAGACTCAAATATTCGGAGAGAATTGGTTGCATTTAAAAATCTTAATTCTAAAATATGAAACTTCACAAAACAGCTTTTGAGATCAAGTTGGTAGTTTTCTTTTGATAGTTATTTAAGTAAGCAAAAAATTTCATTATCTTTTTAAGGCTTTAATTATGTCAAACAGTTACCATAGATAGGTATAAAGTTGGGGCTGTGTTTAATGTAACAATAGGTTTTCTTTAAGGGTTAGCACAGATGTTGAAATTATCATTTGAATTGTTACTATCTTGTCCTAACATTTCGTAATTAGCATTGGCAGTAAATACTAGTCTTGAAATTGATAAAATATGGGCGTTCCTTAAGAAGTGTTGAAAAATATATTTAAGAAATAAATCAAATACAAATTACATTGAAATGGTTGTTTACCACAAAGATTCACTGAACCTTCATAACACCACTCTCCTTCTGTTACTTTCAATACAATTTTATAACAAATTGAAATGAACTGTGAATTCCGACTGGTTTTTTGTAAAAAAAAAATTGAAAAACAATTGTGGTATTTTCTTTAGAATCCATTACATTCTAAGAACCAAATGGAAAAACGTACAAAACAACAGTCGGAACTGAAATGGTGCAAATAGAAAACGTTTGTCACGTTAAGTGTACGTTATTTTAGTAGATTCGGGCTACTCGTGCAAGAGTTGCATGTTTGCTAACCATCGATAGCTCAAAATTAATAACTCGAGTAACTAATCTAACTAACAAAGTTACTAACTAATCAAAATTAATAACTCGAATAACTAACAAAGTTGCTAACTAATCAAAATTAATAACTCGAGTAACTAATCTAACTAACAAAGTTACTAATTAATCAAAATTAGTAACTCGAGTAACTAATCTAACTAACAAAGTTAATAACTAATCAAAATTAATAACTCGAGTAACTAATCTAACTAACACCAGTAAAGAGCAGAGTTTCCAGGGATTATTTAAAAATACGGTGAATTCAAATATTTAGACGATTGAAAATAATTAAATAGAAGCAGTATGGTTCTATTGATACTGTTGTTTATAACCTTCTATAGTATAGAAAGTGAGATGGGATAATGTTGATCCTAATCTACGGCTAAGTGCAAGACATTACAAATATATAAACGAACGAACGCTTAATAACGCATTATTTACCCTCGTTTAACGACCTCTTGTGCGTAGCTTTATGATCAGTAATTAGGATTTACTTTCGGCATAGGGATAACCTTATTTAGTTGACGAAAACTTTGCCATATAATATCATTAACAGAAAACATATAACGTATTTCCTATTAACGAAAGTAACCATTTATAAAACTAGTCATTAATTACTTGTGAGGTGAAGAATTACCAGGTCAACAGACCTTTTGGCTCTGGCATAACGGTCCCTAATTTAAACTGCAGACCTTTTGGCAGCAACCGCCACCTGAAACAACTACTCTTAACTAAATAAAGATTTGATTTCTACTCTTATAACACACTCAGGCTAACAGTGCTAAACAGTCATATGTGTAAATCACTATACCAGGCTTGGGCAAGTGATTGTTCTCTTTAAATATGTGTATATAAAGCACGGGTATTTTTACAAGTTCATAAAAATTACTATAGTGAAACACGAAAAGCTGATGTATTAAATCTCTGCTAAATTTGTTTGTTTGAATTTCGCGCAAAGCTACACGTAGGGCTATCTGCGCTAGCCGTCCCTAATTTAGCAGTGTAAGACTAGAGGGAAGGCAGCTAGTCATCACCACCCACCGCCAACTCTTGGGCTACTCTTT
>NW_013665866.1:543125-545654 GCF_000517525.1 Limulus polyphemus | reverse complement strand
GGTGTAGATGGATCTTCACTAATGTTGGTATAGAGTTTCATTAGGTCCATGTGGAGATACATACAAATTTTGAGTTGTGCACTTTGCGTCTTGTGGTTTTTATGGGCGTGTTTGTGTATTTTACCATTACTTCGCCCTCTGTTGGATCTTCACCAAATTTAGCATAAAGGTTTGATGGGTCCATGGGGAAATGCATAAAAAAAATTAATTTGCATTTTGCGGTTTTTATGGGCATTTTTTACCACAATCCCCTTCCTGTTGGTGGATCTTCACCAAATTTGGTATGGAATTTGGATCCATGGAAAAAATCTATTTAAATTTTCAGTTTTGCATTTTGTGTTTACGGCTTTTATGGGTGTTTTTTCCGTTTTTTACCACTACTCCGCCCCCTGTTGATGGATCTTCACCAAATTTGGCATGAAGGTTTGTTGGGTCCACACGGAGATACATACAAATTTGCGATTTCGTATTTTGTGTTTTGCAGTTTTTATGGGCGTTGTTGCATTTTTTTTTACAATTACATATAAGGGAAACAGCTTTTCATGTCCTAAGATAACCTTTCATTAATTTTGAGTTTACCTAATTTCCGTCCAAGGGATAGATACTCCAGCTAGTATTGCAATAATGTAATTAAAATTACGTTTGTAATGTATATTTTTAAGAATTTACATAACCATCTTTTTGTTTTACATACATGAACGATGTGAAATATTCAAAGCTTCATGCTAAATTTTCGATAAACGCGTTAATCTATCTGTTTCAAATGCGGAATACTAATATTTGTAAAAGCAAAAAAATTATTACCGGAGACATTATCAATTTCAGCAAGAAAAACTCTCGAGAGTTCTACATGAGAACGGACCTTGTAAACCTAATTTATTAATGACATGGATCGGTATTACCATTCGCTTATTTTATCCACTAAATTAATGTTACGATAAATGATAGAAAATCCTTCTTTTCAAATGTAGTACCAACAACAAAGGTTGCATTTGTTTGGGAGAGTTTCCAGATGACTCCTGTGTTTCGATTTTCGAATTAAATGTTAAATCAGTAGACTAGGCCGTTAGAGTTAGGTAAATTCCAGTGTAAATTGTTTAACGCAAAGCATGCGTAATTTTAAGTTAGTATGTTTTCTATATTTTTGGGGAAAATATTTACATAAATATTCCATATTCTAAAATGAAGTTCACCTTGAAGAAACAAATAATTTTCGTTACCTAAACGTGCCAAATCTGAGATCGTTTTGAAATTATTTTTTATAAAGGGTCTTCAAGACTTGTAGCTCAGTATTTACATTAGAAAACACTTTGTGAAACACCCACTGTGAAGCCCCCAGTGGCACAGCGGTATGTCTACGGACTTACAACGCTAGAATCCGGGTTTTGATATCCGTGGTGGGTAGAGCGCATATAGCCCATTGTATAACTTTGTGCTTGATTACAAACAAACCCACTGTGAAATTTCTTATCTTATTATATTGTTATTCTGCAATAATTGACTGGTTGGATTAGAGCGAAACGTTTTTTGAGCACGATCTGTTTTTTCAATATATCATAACTTAAGCTAAGAGGATTTGTTTGGCTGTTAAATTCAATGTCATAAGAATTTCTGTTAGCTATGCATATTCTGTTATCTAATGATTCGGGCGTGGCCTATTGGTTAACGTGCTGTAGATCTGAGGATCCATGTTTGTCATCCAGTTACCCCCGAAAGGAAGCATTCCTGCTTCGCACGTAAATCCCTTGGGTACCCCATAAGAGTGAAGGTCAAATCCCACTATTTGATTGGAGCAACCCAAGTGGTCACGGTGAGTGCTGTTGACTGTAGCTGCCTAATCTCTTGTCTGGCAATTAAAAATTGTAAGTAGAGCTAACTCAAATAGCCCTTGTAAATATCCGAAACAAACTAAACCATTTGCTTACACTTTTAAAGATTTTTAATAGCTGAGTTAAGTTATTATTTTTTAATAAATTTTAATTTGAATTAAATTACATGAAAAATATATATAACCTTCTGTACTGATGCTCGTAACCAGCGTTGCTGGGAAACATACCAAGTAACGATGTAAAGCAAAATGCGTGTTAACAGCATTGTTTATCGTTAATTAATGAGTAAATAGATTAAAAACAGTTTTTTCAATCTTTTCTTCAGTTCCTAGAAAAACAGTTGGTACGTTTTTTCAAAACTCGTAATAAGGTTGGTCAGCTTTATTCTCTGGAGGATATTCACTATCTTGTTCTGCATACTGATGTAGATAATCGGCTCAAACCAATGTCATAACTTTCATAACTCACGTGTCATCACAAATAAATATTTTAAATAAGAGAGCGTCCAAACATTTTCTCAATTTGTTGATCAAATAAATTGATTAGAAAAGACGCAATAATGAATATAAGGTTAGCGAGAGAGAGAGAGGCAGATAAAGGCAAGCGGGTAAATAAACAGTGAGGAGTTTATGGCAAACCAACAAGATTATTTTGTATTTATTTATATTTTATCTTTCAGCAACATTTCTAATCATTTTAG